>NC_079192.1:28631771-28934685 GCF_029499605.1 Hyla sarda | reverse complement strand
GGCTGTGTGTGTGTAGTATATGTATAGCGGGGCTTGTTGTGTGTGTGTAGTATATGTATAGCAGGGGCTGTGTGTGTGTAGTATATGTATAGCAGGGGCTGTGTGTGTGTAGTATATGTATAGCAGGGCTGTGTGTGTGTAGTATATGTATAGCAGGGGCTGTGTGTGTTGTAGTATATGTATAGCAGGGCTGTGTGTGTGTAGTATATGTATAGCAGGGCTGTGTGTGTGTAGTATATGTATAGCAGGGCTGTTGTGTGTGTAGTATATGTATAGCAGGGCTGTGTGTGTGTTCAGTATATGTATAGCAGGGCTGTGTGTGTGTAGTATATGTATAGCAGGGCTGTGTGTGTGTAGTATATGTATAGCGGGGCTGTGTGTGTGTGTAGTATATGTATAGCAGGGGCTGTGGTGTAGTATATGTATAGCAGGGCTGTGTGTGTGTAGTATATGTATAGCAGGGCTGTGTGTGCTAGTATATGTATAGCGAGGGCTGTGTGTGTGTAGTATATGTATAGCGGGGCTGTGTGTGTGTAGTATATGTATAGCGGGCTGTGTGTGGTAGTATATGTATAGCTGGGCTGTGTGTTTCGTGTGTGTGTAGTATATGTATAGCAGGGCTGTGTGTGTAGTATATGTATAGCAGGGCTGTGTGTGTGTAGTATATGTATAGCAGGGCTGTGTGTGTGTGTAGTATATGTATAGCAGGGCTGTGTGTGTGTAGTATATGTATAGCAGGGCTGTGTGTGAGTGTAGTATATGTATAGCAGGGCTGTGTGTGTAGTATATGTATAGCGGGCTTTGTGTGTGTAGTATATGTATAGCAGGGCTGTGTGTGTGTAGTATATGTATAGCAGGGCTGTGTGTGTGTGTAGTATATGTATAGCAGGGGCTGTGTGTGTGTGTGTGTAGTATATGTATAGCAGGGCTGTGTGTGTGTAGTATATGTATAGCAGGGCTGTGTGTGTGTAGTATATGTATAGCAGGGCTGTGTGTGTGTAGTATATGTATAGCAGGGCTGTGTGTGTGTAGTATATGTATAGCAGGGCTGTGTGTGGTAGTATATGTATAGCAGGGCTGTGTGTGTTGTAGTATATGTATAGCAGGGCTGTGTGTTGTGTAGTATATGTATAGCAAGGGCTGTGTGTGTGTAGTATATGTATAGCAGGGCTGTGTGTGTGTGTAGTATATGTATAGCAGGGCTGTGTGTGTGTAGTATATGGTATAGCAGGGCTGTGTGTGTGTAGTATATGTATAGCAGGGCTGTGTGTGTTGTAGTATATGTATAGCAGGGCTGTGTGTGTGTAGTATATGTATAGCAGGGCTGTGTGTGTGTTAGTATATGTATAGCAGGGCTGTGTGTGTGTAGTATATGTATAGCAGGGCTGTGTGTGTGTAGTATATGTATAGCAGGGCTGTGTGTGTGTAGTATATGTATAGCAGGGCTGTGTGTGTAGTATATGTATAGCAGGGCTGTGTGTGTGTAGTATATGTATAGCGAGGGCTGTGTGTGTAGTATATGTATAGCAGGGCTGTGTTTGTGTAGTATATGTATAGCGGGGCTGTGTGTGTGTAGTATATGTATAGCAGGGGCTGTGTGTGTGTAGTATATGTATAGCAGGGCTGTGTGTGTGTAGTATATGTATAGCAGGGGCTGTGTGTGTGTAGTATATGTATAGCAGGGCTGTGTGTGTGAGTATATGTATAGCAGGGCTGTGTGTGTGTAGTATATGTATAGCGGGGCTGTGTGTGTAGTATATGTATAGCAGGGCTGTGTTTGTGTAGTATATGTATAGCGGGGCTGTGTGTGTGTAGTATATGTATAGCGGGCTGTGTGTGTGTAGTATATGTATAGCAGGGCTGTGTGTGTGTAGTATATGTATAGCAGGGCTGTGTGTGTAGTATATGTATAGCAGGCTGTGTGTTATAGTATATGTATAGCAGGGCTGTGTGTGTGTAGTATATGTATAGCAGGGCTGTGTGTGTGTAGTATATGTATAGCAGGGCTGTGTGTGTAGTATATGTATAAGCAGGGCTGTGTGTGTGTAGTATATGTATAGCGGGCTGTGTGTGTAGTATATGTATAGCGGGGCTGTGTGTGTGTAGTATATGTATAGCGGGGCTGTGTGTGTGTAGTATATGTATAGCAGGGCTGTGTGTGCGTGTGTAGTATATGTATAGCAGGGCTGTGTGTGTGTGTAGTATATGTATAGCAGGGCTGTGTGTGTAGTATATGTATAGCAGGGCTGTGTGTGTAGTATATGTATAGCGGGGCTGTGTGTGTGTAGTATATGTATAGCAGGGCTGTGTGTGTAGTATATGTATAGCAGGGCTGTGTGTGTGTAGTATATGTATAGCAGGGCTGTGTGTGTGTAGTATATGTATAGCAGGGCTGTGTGTGTGTAATATATGTATAGCGGGCTGTGTGTGTGTGTAGTATATGTATAGCAGGGCTGTGTGTGTAGTATATGTATAGCGGGGCTGTGTGTGTGTAGTATATGTATAGCGGGGCTGTGTGTGTGTGTGTGGTATATGTATAGCAGGGCTGTGTGTGTAGTATATGTATAGCAGGGCTGTGTGTGTGGTATATGTATAGCGGGGCTGTGTGTGTGTGTGTAGTATATGTATAGCAGGGCTGTGTGTGTGTAGTATATGTATAGCAGGGCTGTGTGTGTAGTATATGTATAGCAGGGCTGTGTGTGTAGTATATGTATAGCGGGGCTGTGTGTGTGTGTAGTATATGTATAGCAGGGCTGTGTGTGTGTGTGTGTAGTAAATGTATAGCGGGGCTGTGTTTGTGTAGTATATGTATAGCAGGGCTGTGTGTGTAGTATATGTATAGCAGGGCTGTGTGTGTGTAGTATATGTATAGCGGGGCTGTGTGTGTGTGTGTGGTATATGTATAGCGGGGCTGTGTGTGTGTAGTATATGTATAGCGGGGCTGTGTGTGTGTAGTATATGTATAGCGGGCTGTGTGTGTAGTATATGTATAGCGGGGCTGTGTGTGTGTAGTATATGTATTAGCGGGCTGTGTGTGTGTGTGTAGTATATGTATAGCGGGGCTGTGTGTGTGTAGTATATGTATAGCAGGGCTGTGTGTGTGTAGTATATGTATAGCAGGGCTGTGTGTGTGTAGTATATGTATAGCGGGGCTGTGTGTGTGTAGTATATGTATAGCGGGGCTGTGTCGTGTGTAGTATATGTATAGCGGGGCTGTGTGTGTGTAGTATATGTATAGCGGGGCTGTGTGTGTGTAGTATATGTATAGCAGGGCTGTGTGTAGTATATGTATAGCGGGGCTGTGTGTGTAGTATATGTATAGCAGGGCTGTGTGTGTGTAGTATATGTATAGCAGGGCTGTGTGTGTGTAGTATATGTATAGCGGGGCTGTGTGTGTAGTATATTTATAGCAGGGCTGTGTTTGTAGTATATGTATAGCAGGGCTGTGTGTGTAGTATATGTATAGCAGGGCTGTGTGTGTGTAGTATATGATATAGCAGGGCTGTGTTTGTAGTATATGTATAGCAGGGCTGTGTGTGTAGTATATGTATAGCAGAGCTGTGTGTGTAGTATATTTATAGCAGGGCTGTGTTTGTAGTATATTTATAGCAGGGCTGTGTTTGTAGTATATGTATAGCAGGGCTGTGTGTGTAGTATATGTATAGCGGGGCTGTGTGTGTGTGTAGTATATGTATAGCAGGACTGTGTGTGTAGTATATGTATAGCAGGGCTGTGTGTGTGTAGTATATGTATAGCAGGCTGTGTGTGTGTAGTATATGTATAGCGGGGCTGTGTGTGTGTAGTATATGTATAGCGGGGCTGTGTGTGTGTAGTATATGTATAGCAGGGCTGTGTGTGTAGTATGTATAGCAGGCTGTGTGTGTATATGTATCGCAGGGCTGTGTGTGTAGTATGTATAGCAGGGCTGTGTGTGTGTAGTATATGTATAGCAGGGCTGTGTGTGTGTGTAGTATATGTATAGCAGGGCTGTGTTGTGTGTAGTATATGTATAGCAGGGCTGTGTGTGTGTAGTATATGTATAGCGGGGCTGTGTGTGTGTAGTATATGTATAGCGGGGCTGTGTTGTGTGTAGTATATGTATAGCAGGGCTGTGTGTGTAGTATATGTATAGCAGGGCTGTGTGTGTGTGTGTGTAGTATATGTATAGCGGGCTGTGTGTGTGTGTAGTATATGTATAGCAGAGGCTGTGTGTGTGTGTAGTATATGTATAGCGGGGCTGTGTGTGTGTGTAGTATATGTATAGCAGGCTGTGTGGTGTGTAGTATATGTATAGCAGGGCTGTGTGTGTGTGTAGTATATGTATAGCAGGCTGTGTGTGTGTGTAGTATATGTATAGCAGGGCTGTGTGTGTGTGTGTAGTATATGTATAGCAGGGCTGTGTGTGTGTAGTATATGTATAGCAGGGCTGTGTGTGTGTAGTATATGTATAGCGGGGCTGTGTGTGTGTGTGTGTGTGTGTGTGTTGGTATATGTATAGCGGGGCTGTGTGTGTGTGTAGTATATGTATAGCAGGGCTGTGTGTGTGTAGTATATGTATAGCGGGGCTGTGTGTGTGTAGTATATGTATAGCGGGGCTGTGTGTGTGTAGTATATGTATAGCGGGCTGTGTGTGTAGTATATGTATAGCAGGGCTGTGTGTAGTATATGTATAGCGGGGCTGTGTGGTGTAGTATATGTATAGCGGGGCTGTGTGTGTGTAGTATATGTATAGCAGGGCTGTGTGTGTGTAGTATATGTATAGCAGGGCTGTGTGTGTGTAGTATATGTATAGCGGGGCTGTGTGTGTGTAGTATATGTATAGCGGGGCTGTGTGTGTGTAGTATATGTATAGCAGGGCTGTGTGTAGTATATGTATAGCAGGGCTGTGTGTGTAGTATATGTATTAGCAGGGCTGTGTGTAGTATATGTATAGCGGGGCTGTGTGTAGTATATGTATAGCGGGGCTGTGTGTGTAGTATATGTATAGCAGGGCTGTGTGTGTGTAGTATATGTATAGCGGGCTGTGTGTGTGTAGTATATGTATAGCGGGGGCTGTGTGTGTGTGTAGTATATGTATAGCAGGGCTGTGTGTAGTATATGTATAGCGGGGCTGTGTGTGTAGTATATGTATAGCAGGGCTGTGTGTGTGTAGTATATGTATAGCAGGGCTGTGTGTGTGTAGTATATGTATAGCAGGGCTGTGTGTGTGCAGTATATGTATAGCAGGGCTGTGTGTGTGCAGTATATGTATAGCGGGGCTGTGTTTGTGTGTGGTATATGTATAGCGGGCTGTGTGTGTGTGTGGTATATGTATAGCGGGGCTGTGTTTGTGTAGTATATGTATAGCGGGGCTGTGTGTGTGTGTGTGTGTGTGTGTGTGGATATGTATAGCGGGGCTGTGTGTGTGTGTGTGTGTGTGTGTGTAGTATATGTATAGCGGGGCTGTGTGTGTGTGTAGTATATGTATAGCGGGGCTGTGTGTGTGTAGTATATGTATAGCGGGGCTGTGTGTGTGTAGTATATGTATAGCAGGGCTGTGTGTGTGTAGTATATGTATAGCAGGGCTGTGTGTGTGTAGTATATGTATAGCAGGGCTGTGTGTGTGTAGTATATGTATAGCAGGGCTGTGTGTGTGTAGTATATGTATAGCAGGGCTGTGTGTGTGTGTAGTATATGTATAGCGGGGCTGTGTGTGTGTAGTATATGTATAGCGGGGCTGTGTGTGTGTAGTATATGTATAGCAGGGCTGTGTGTGTGTAGTATATGTATAGCAGGGCTGTGTGTGTGTAGTATATGTATAGCAGGGCTGTGTGTGTAGTATATGTATAGCAGGGCTGTGTGTGTGTGTAGTATATGTATAGCAGGGCTGTGTGTGTAGTATATGTATAGCGGGGCTGTGTGTGTGTGTGTGTGTGTAGTATATGTATAGCGGGGCTGTGTGTGTAGTATATGTATAGCGGGGCTGTGTGTGTGTAGTATATGTATAGCAGGGCTGTGTGTGTAGTATATGTATAGCAGGGCTGTGTGTGTGTAGTATATGTATAGCGGGGCTGTGTGTGTGTGTAGTATATGTATAGCAGGGCTGTGTGTGTGTAGTATATGTATAGCGGGGCTGTGTGTGTGTAGTATATGTATAGCAGGGCTGTGTGTGTGTGTAGTATATGTATAGCAGGGCTGTGTGTGTGTAGTATATGTATAGCGGGGCTGTGTGTGTGTAGTATATGTATAGCGGGGCTGTGTGTGTGTGTAGTATATTTATAGCAGGGCTGTGTGTGTGTAGTATATTTATAGCAGGGCTGTGTGTGTGTAGTATATGTATAGCAGGGCTGTGTGTGTAGTATATGTATAGCAGGGCTGTGTGTGTGTAGTATATGTATAGCAGGGCTGTGTGTGTGTAGTATATGTATAGCAGGGCTGTGTGTGTGTAGTATATGTATAGCAGGGCTGTGTGTGTGTGTAGTATATGTATAGCAGGGCTGTGTGTGTGTAGTATATGTATAGCAGGGCTGTGTGTGTGTAGTATATGTATAGCAGGGCTGTGTGTGTGTAGTATATGTATAGCAGGGCTGTGTGTGTGTAGTATATGTATAGCGGGGCTGTGTGTGTGTAGTATATGTATAGCGGGGCTGTGTGTGTGTAGTATATGTATAGCGGGGCTGTGTGTGTGTAGTATATGTATAGCAGGGCTGTGTGTGTGTAGTATATGTATAGCAGGGCTGTGTGTGTGTAGTATATGTATAGCAGGGCTGTGTGTGTGTAGTATATGTATAGCAGGGCTGTGTGTGTGTGTAGTATATGTATAGCAGGGCTGTGTGTGTGTGTAGTATATGTATAGCAGGGCTGTGTGTGTGTAGTATATGTATAGCAGGGCTGTGTGTGTGTAGTATATGTATAGCGGGGCTGTGTGTGTAGTATATGTATAGCGGGGCTGTGTGTGTGTAGTATATGTATAGCAGGGCTGTGTGTGTAGTATATGTATAGCAGGGCTGTGTGTGTGTAGTATATGTATAGCGGGGCTGTGTGTGTGTAGTATATGTATAGCAGGGCTGTGTGTGTGTAGTATATGTATAGCAGGGCTGTGTGTGTGTAGTATATGTATAGCGGGGCTGTGTGTGTAGTATATGTATAGCAGGGCTGTGTGTGTAGTATATGTATAGCGGGGCTGTGTGTGTGTGTAGTATATGTATAGCAGGGCTGTGTGTGTGTAGTATATGTATAGCAGGGCTGTGTGTGTGTGTAGTATATGTATAGCAGGGCTGTGTGTGTGTAGTATATGTATAGCAGGGCTGTGTGTGTGTAGTATATGTATAGCAGGGCTGTGTGTGTGTAGTATATGTATAGCAGGGCTGTGTGTGTGTAGTATATGTATAGCGGGGCTGTGTGTGTAGTATATGTATAGCGGGGCTGTGTGTGTGTAGTATATGTATAGCAGAGCTGTGTGTGTGTAGTATATGTATAGCAGGGCTGTGTGTGTGTAGTATATGTATAGCGGGGCTGTGTGTGTGTAGTATATGTATAGCGGGGCTGTGTGTAGTATATGTATAGCGGGGCTGTGTGTGTGTAGTATATGTATAGCAGGGCTGTGTGTAGTATATGTATAGCGGGGCTGTGTGTGTAGTATATGTATAGCAGGGCTGTGTGTGTAGTATATGTATAGCGGGGCTGTGTGTGTGTAGTATATGTATAGCAGGGCTGTGTGTAGTATATGTATAGCAGGGCTGTGTGTGTAGTATATGTATAGCGGGGCTGTGTGTGTGTAGTATATGTATAGCAGGGCTGTGTGTAGTATATGTATAGCGGGGCTGTGTGTGTAGTATATGTATAGCAGGGCTGTGTGTGTAGTATATGTATAGCAGGGCTGTGTGTGTGTAGTATATGTATAGCAGGGCTGTGTGTAGTATATGTATAGCAGGGCTGTGTGTAGTATATGTATAGCAGGGCTGTGTGTGTGTAGTATATGTATAGCGGGGCTGTGTGTGTGTAGTATATGTATAGCAGGGCTGTGTGTGTAGTATATGTATAGCAGGGCTGTGTGTGTGTAGTATATGTATAGCAGGGCTGTGTGTGTGTGTAGTATATGTATAGCGGGGCTGTGTGTGTTTAGTATATGTATAGCAGGGCTGTGTGTGTGTAGTATATGTATAGCAGGGCTGTGTGTGTGTAGTATATGTATAGCAGGGCTGTGTGTGTAGTATATGTATAGCGGGGCTGTGTGTGTGTGTAGTATATGTATAGCAGGGCTGTGTGTGTGTAGTATATGTATAGCGGGGCTGTGTGTGTAGTATATGTATAGCAGGGCTGTGTGTGTGTAGTATATGTATAGCAGGGCTGTGTGTGTAGTATATGTATAGCAGGGCTGTGTGTGTGTAGTATATGTATAGCAGAGCTGTGTGTGTAGTATATGTATAGCAGGGCTGTGTGTGTGTGTAGTATATGTATAGCAGGGCTGTGTGTGTAGTATATGTATAGCAGGGCTGTGTGTGTGTAGTATATGTATAGCAGAGCTGTGTGTGTAGTATATGTATAGCGGGGCTGTGTGTGTGTGTGTAGTATATGTATAGCAGGGCTGTGTGTGTGTAGTATATGTATAGCAGGGCTGTGTGTGTAGTATATGTATAGCAGGGCTGTGTGTGTGTAGTATATTTATAGCAGAGCTGTGTGTGTAGTATATGTATAGCGGGGCTGTGTGTGTGTGTGTAGTATATGTATAGCAGGGCTGTGTGTGTGTAGTATATGTATAGCGGGGCTGTGTGTGTAGTATATGGATAGCAGGGCTGTGTGTGTAGTATATGGATAGCAGGGCTGTGTGTGTGTGTAGTATATGTATAGCAGGGCTGTGTGTGTGTAGTATATGTATAGCAGGGCTGTGTGTGTAGTATATGTATAGCAGGGCTGTGTGTGTGTAGTATATGTATAGCAGGGCTGTGTGTGTGTAGTATATGTATAGCAGGGCTGTGTGTGTGTAGTATATGTATAGCAGGGCTGTGTGTGTAGTATATGTATAGCAGAGTTGTGCGTGTAGTATATGTGGTAGGCCTCTGGGGTAGTGGTAGTGTAGTCAGGGTATTGCTTCAGTATATCAGGGGTTAAGGTTAACCCTATTGTTCGTGACGCCAGGCTGAGGGCTAGTCTGCTGAGGTAATTCTCCGGCCTATCATCGCCCTTCCCAGTAACGATAGGTGCAGGCATATAATGACTGAAGGTCCACAAGGTAGTTGAACTTGGATAAACTTTACTTAAAGACTTGCGGTACATCCAATGAACAGTAACAGTCTCATTAATACAGTCTCCATACACTTCAGTGACTGACAGTTGTTGCGGACCTTGACTTTAGTCATAAGTCTCAGAATTTAGGGTAATTTGCGAAGATCCGTCCGGATTTAGGGGTTAGATATGGTCCGGTGATCTTGCAGAGTGTTTAGGGATTGATTACACTCACAGTTTAGAAGATATCAACCATCGCCGCAAGGCTCGGGCCTAAACTCACTGATGACAGCAGCGCAGATCCTTCCCTGTCTACAGCCCAACGCTCCCTTATATGGGCAGGGCCTCTTTGATTGGTCTGAATAACTGTCACTCACCGTTACAAGGAATGATGGGTGCAGTACGTCATAGGGACCTCCAAAGGTCCTTAAGCAAAAACCATAGAGTTTACCTGATCACGTGACCCTCAGGTCCTGCTACGCTCCGTACAGGTAATTAACCAATTATATACATTTGTACAATTATATTTATATAAATCCTAAATAAACTGTTAGATAACTAATACCTAGATGAGGGGTGACAAGGGGTGGACTAGATAAGAAGGACCCCGACGTCCTAGGGACTCTGGCTATGGGGGGCCTCTATACAGGTACCGTATAAGATGCGGTACCAGGACACCACATATATGTATAGCAGAGCTGTGCGTGTAAAGACAAGCAGAGCTATAGGTGCCGAGTCAGGGGACCTGCACCATTCATAGCAACAAGTGAATGCTTAAAGGAGTATTCCGACTGCTGTCCTCTCTGCTATTTCAGTCAGTCCTACAGACTCTGAAGGGAGAAGCACTACACATGCTCGATCACGGCTCTATTTAAAGGGGTATTCCGGGCAAAAACTTTTTTATATATATCAACTGGCTCCGGAAAGTTAAACAGATTTGTAAATTACTTCTATTAAAAAATCTTAATCCTTCCAATAGTTATTAGCTTCTGAAGTTTTCTGTCTAACTGCTCAATGATGATGTCAAGTCCCGGGAGCTGTGCATGATGGGAGAATATCCCCATAGGAGCTGGACAGCTCCCGGGACGCGAGTCATCAGAGAGCAGTTAGACAGAAAACAGCAACTCAACTTCAGAAGCTAATAACTATTGGAAGGATTAAGATTTTTTAATAGAAGTAATTTACAAATCTGTTTAACTTTCCGGAGCCAGTTGATCTATAAAAAAAAAAAAGTTTTTGCCTGGAATACCCCTTTAACCCCTTAACCTCTTAAGGACATAGGACGTTCTCTAACGTCCCCACTACCTGGGCTTTAATGCCCAAGGACGTTAGAGAACGTCCTGTTGTATTTCCGGTCTCTGCCGCGCCCCGGGCAGAGATCGGAATTGGATGCCTGCTGAAATCCTTCAGCAGGCATCCAGGGCAAACGCCGAGGGGGGCCATGTAGGCGCCCTTGCGATCTGCGGCGATACCGGGATGATCGGGTCTCTGGGACCCGACCGCCCGGTAATTTCGCATGATCCCGGCTGTCACAGACAGCCAGGACCATGCTGAAGTATCGGAGCGAGGTGGCAAGCCTGCCACCTCCTCCGATCCCCCGCGATCCGTCGGTTAACTAACCGACCAATCGCAGGAGGGGGGGCGGTTACTTCCTCCCTTCCTGCCCGGCCCCTTGAAGTCCGGAGAGGACGGGAGGAAGACCGGAGGACGCGGCGGGGGACGGGGGAGTGCTGGGGACCGGCCCCGGTACTTACCTCGTCCCTGAAGACCCGGATCCCGGCGAGGAAGATGGCGGCGGCGACAGGTGAGTATATCTTCAGCCGCGGTCGGGCCCTTTACAGCAATGCACGTCGCCGTAAAGCGACATGCATTGCTGTATTGGGACCCTGTAAACTACAACTCCCAGCATGCCCAGACAGCCCTTGCCGTCCCCATCCACAGTTTGGAGACCACTGTGCCCTTCCAGATGTTGCAAAACTACACATCCTCAGCATGCCCTTACTGTCCAGGCATGCTAGGAGTTGTAGTTCTGTAACATCTGGCCCTTCAGATGTTGGAGAACTACAACTCCCAGCATGCCTGGACAGTTTTGGCATACTGGGAGTTCTAGTTTTGCAACATCTGGAAGGGCACAGATTGAGAACCACTGTATTAGTGGTCTGCAAACTGTAGTCCTCCTGATGTTGCAAAACTACAACTCCCAGCATGCTGGGAGTTGTAGTTCGGCAACATCTGGCTCTAAAGATGTTGCCGAACTACTACTCCCAGCATGTCTGAGAATGCTGGGAGTTGTGGTTTTGCAACAACTGGAGGCACACTGGTTGGGAAACATTGTCTGTTTCCTAACTCAGTGTTTCCCAACCGTGTGCCTCCAGCTGTTGCTAAACTATAACTACCAGCATGCACTGATAAACCGTGCATGCTGGGAGTTGTAGTTTTGTAACAGCTGGAGGTCCCCCCCCTGTGAATGTACAGGATACATTCACATGGGCAGGGGGCTTACAGTGAGTATCAGGCTGCAAGTTTGCGATGCAGCAAATTTTGTGCGGCAGCTCAAACTCGCAGCGGGAACTTGCTGTAATCCCCCGCCCGTGTGACTGTACCCTAAAAACACTACACTACACTACACTAACACAAAATAAAATAAAAAGTAAAAAACACTACATATACACATACCCCTACACAGCCCCCCTCTCCTCCCAATAAAAATGAAAAACGTCCGTAAGGCCACTGTTTCCAAAATGGAGCCTCCAGCTGTTGCAAAACAACAACTCCCAGTATTGCTGGACAGCCGTTGACTGTCCAAGCATGCTGGGAGTTTTGCAACAGCTGGAGGCACCCTGTTTGGGAATCACTGGCGTAGAATACCCCTATGTCCACCCCTATGCAAGTCCCTAATTCAGGCCTCAAATGCGAATGGCGCTCTCACTTTGGAGCCCTGTCGTATTTCAAGGCAACAGTTTAGGGCCACATATGGGGTATCGCTGTACTCGGGAGAAATTGTGTTACAAATTTTGGGGGGATTTTTCTCCTTTAACCCCTTATGAAAAGGTGAAGTTGGGGTCTACAACAGCGTGTTAGTGTAAAAAAATAAATTTTTTACACTAACACGCTGGTGTTGCCCTTTACTTTTCATTTTGACAAGAGGTAAAAGGGAAAAACGCCCCCCAAAATTTGTAATGCAATTTCTCCCGAGTACGGAGATACCCCATATGTGGGCGCAAAGTGCTCTGGGGGCGCACAACAAGGCCCAGAAGGGAGAGTGCACCATGTACATTTGAGGTGATTTGCACAGGGGTGGCTGATTGTTACAGCGGTTTTGACAAACGCAAAAAAAAAAAAAACCCACATGTGACCCCATTTCGGAAACTACACCCCTCACGGAATATAATGAGGGGTGAAGTGAGAATTTACACCCCACAGGTGTCTGACAGATCTTTGGAAGAGTGGGCTGTGCAAATTAAAAATTTTGTACAGCCCACTGTTCTAAAGTTCTGACATACACCAGTGGGGGGTAAATGCTCACTGTACACCTTGTTACGTTCCTCAAGGGGTCTAGTTTCCAAAATGGTATGCCATGTGGGGGTTATTTTGCTGTCCTGGCACCATAGGGGCTTCCTAAATGCGACATGCCCCCCGAGCAAAATTTGCTCTCCAAAAGCCAAATATGACTCCTTCTCTTCTGAGCATTCTAGTTCGCCCGTAGTGCACTTCAGGTCCACTTATGGGGTACCTTCATACTCGAAGAGATGGGGTTACAAATTTTGGGGGGTATTTTCTGCTATTAACCCTTGCAAAAATGTGAAATTTGGGGGGAAACACATTTTAGTGAAAAAAAATATTTTTTTTTTTTACATATGCAAAAGTCGTGAAACCCCTGTAGGGTATTAAGGCTCACTTTATTCCTTGTTACGTTCCTCAAGGGGTCTAGTTTCCAAAATGGTATGCCATGTGAGGGTTTTTTGCTGTTGTGGCACCATAGGGGCTTCCTAAATGCGACATGCCCCCCGACCAAAATTTGCTCTCCAAAAGCCAAATATGACTCCTTCTCTTCTGAGCATTGTAGTTCGCCCGTAGTGCACTTCAGGTCCACTTATGGGGTACCTCCATACTCAGAAGAGATGGGGTTACAAATTTTGGGGGGTATTTTCTGCTATTAACCCTTGCAAAAATGTGAAATTTGGGGGGAAACACACATTTTAGTGAAAAATTATTTTTTTTTACATATGCAAAAGTCGTGAAACACCTGTGGTGTATTAAGGTTCACTTTACCCCTTGTTACGTTTCCCAAGGGGTCTAGTTTCCAAAATGGTATGCCATGTGGGGATTTTTTGCTGTTCTGGTACCATAGGGGCTTCCTAAATGCAACATGCCCCCCAAAAACCATTTCAGAAAAACGTACTCTCCAAAATTCCCTTGTCGCTCCTTCGCTTCTGAGCCCTCTACTGCGCCCGCCGAACACTTTACATAGACATATGAGGTATGTGCTTACTCGAGAGAAATTGGGCTACAAATATAAGTATAAATTTTCTCTTTTTACCCCTTGTAAAAATTCAAAAATTGTGTCTACAAGAACATGCGAGTGTAAAAAATGAAGATGGTGAATTTTCTCCTTCACTTTGCTGCTATTCCTGTGAAACACCTTAAGGGTTAAAACGCTGACTGAATGTCATTTTGAATACTTTGGGGGGTGCAGTTTTTATAATGGGGTCATTTGTGGGGTATTTCTAATATGAAGACCCTTCAAATCCACTTCAAACCTGAACTGGTCTCTGAAAAAAAGCGAGGTTCAAAATTTTGTGAAAAATTGGAAAATTGCTGCTGAACTTTGAAGCCCTCTGGTGTCTTCCAAAAGTAAAAACTCATTAATTTTATGATGCAAACATAAAGTAGACATATTGTATTTGTGAATAAATTTTTTTTTTTATTTGGAATATCCATTTTCCTTACAAGCAGAGAGCTTCAAAGTTCGAAAAATGCAAAATTTTCTATTTTTTCAGCAAATTTTGAAATTTTTCACTATGATACGATGCAAGTATCGACAAAATTTTACCAATAACATAAAGTAGAATATGTCACGAAAAAACAATCTCGGAATCAGAATGATAGGTAAAAGCATTCCAGAGTTATTAATGTTTAAAGTGACAGTGGTCAGATGTTCAAAAAACGCTCCGGTCCTAAGGTGTAAAATGGCCTGGTCCTTAAGGGGTTAAGGACAATGGACGTACTCCTACGCCCCCGTTTCCGAGTCCTTAAGGACCGAGGACGTAGGAGTACGTCCTGTCCTTTCCCGGCCCCCCGCCGCTAGCCGGAGGGGAGCCGGTGCCCGATGCCTGCTGAAATCGTTCAGCAGGCATCGCCGCATATCGCCCAGGGGGGTCATTATGCCCCCCCATGTCGGCGATGGCCGCAGATCGCTGGACAATTCAGTCCAGCGATCTGCGGCGATTCCGGGTCAATCGGGTCTCCAGTGACCCGGTGACCCGGAATTACTGGCTGATCGGGGCCGTTAGAGATGGCCCCAAACAGCCAGAGCCTGCAGGGGTGAGGTGGCACTGGTGCCACCTCACGATCGCCCTGATTCGTCGGCCGGATTACCGGCCGACCAATCAGGGCGCCTGCTGCGGGTGTCACTCCCGCACCCGCTCCGCCCCTCTTCCGGAGGATGTGAGCGGGTGCGGGACATGCACCCCTGGTGCTGGGGACCCCGATCCCCGGCGTTAATGTTGGGATCGGAGCCCCAGGAGCGACAACGGCGGCGGCGGGACTGACCTGTGCGGCGATCAAGCAGCAGCAGGAGGTGAGTGACAGCCTCCTGCTGTTGCTTACCAACAGCTCCCAGCATGCAAAAAGGGCATGCTGGGAGCTGTAGTTATGCAACAGTAGGAGGCAGACCACCACAACTCCCAGCATGCACTTATGGGCATGCTGGGACTTATGGTTTTGCAACAGCTGGAGGCACATTCTTTCTATGGAAAAGTGTACCTTCAGCTGTTGTGTAACTACAACTCCCAGCTTGCACAAACAGCTTAAGTGCATGCTGGGAGTTGTAGTGGTGCATCTGCTGGTTGCATAACTACAACTCCCAGCATGCCCGTTGGCTGTCGGTGACTGCTGAGAGTTGTAGTTTTGCAACAGCTGAAGGCACACTGAGTTAAGTAGCAAACCAGTGTGTCTCCAGCTGTTGCATAACTACAATCCCCAGCATTCCCAGCCAAAGTAGTATGCCTCCCGCTGTTGCATAACTACAACACCCAGCATGCCCTTCCGCTGTCCGTACATGCTGGGGGTTGTAGCTTTTGCAACAGCTGAAGGCACACTGGTTGCAAAACACTGAGTTTGTTGCCAAACTCTGTGTTTCACAACCTGTGTGTCTCCAGCTGTTGCAAAACTACAACTCCCAGCATGCACTGATAGACCGTACATGCTGGGAGTTGTAGTTTTGCAACAGCTGGATGTTCCCCCCCCCAATGTGAATGTACAGGGTACACTCACATGGGCGGAGGATTACAGTAAGTATCCGGCTGCAAGTTTGAGCTGCAGCAAATTTTCTGCTGCAGCTCAAGCTGCCAGCGAGAAACTACTGTGAACCCACCGCCCGTGTGACTGTACCCTAAAAACACTACACTAACACACAATAAAAAGTAAAAAAAACACTACATATACACATACCCCTACAATAAAAATGAAAAACGTCTGGTACGCCACCGTTTCCAAAACGGAGCCTCCAGCTGTTGCAAAACTACAACTCCCAGCATGCACTGATAGACCGTACATGCTGGGAGTTGTAGTTTTGCAACAGCTGGATGTCCCCCCCCCCCAATGTGAACGTACAGGGTACACTCACATGGGCGGAGGATTACAGTAAGTATCCGGCTGCAAGTTTGAGCTGAGGCAAATTTTCTGCCGCTGCTCAAACTGCCAGCGAGAAACTACTGTGAACTACTCTGCCCGTGCGACTGTACCCTAAAAACACTACACTAACACAAAATAAAATAAAAAGTAAATAACACTACATATACACATACCCCTACACAGCCCCCCTCCCCTCCCCAATAAAAATGAAAAACGTCTGGTACGCCACTGTTTCCAAAACGGAGCCTCCAGCTGTTGCAAAACAACTACTCCCAGTATTACCAGATAGCCACTGACTGTCCAGGCATGCTGGGACTTTTACAACAGCTGGAGGCACCCTATTTGGGAATCACTGGCGTAGAATACCCCTATGTCCACCCCTATGCAAGTCCCTAATTCAGGCCTCAAATGCGCATGGCGCTCTCACTTTGGAGCCCTGTCGTATTTCAAGGCAACAGTTTAGGGTCACATATGGGGTGTTTTCTGTATCGGGAGAAATTGTGTTACAAATTATGGGGGGTATTTTCTGCTATTACCCTTTTTAAAAATCTAAAATTTTTGGGAAACCAAGCATTTTAGGTAAAAAAAAATGTTTTTTTTTTACATATGCAAAAGTCGTGAAACACCTGTGGGGTATTAAGGTTCACATTACCCCTTGTTACGTTCCCTGAGGGGTCTAGTTTCCAAAATAGTATGCCATGTGGTTTTTTTTTGCTGTTCTGGCACCATAGGGGCTTCCTAAATGCGGCATGCCCCCAGAGCAAAATTTGCTTTCAAAAAGCCATATGTGACTCCTTCTCTTCTGAGACCTGTAGTGCGCCAGCAGAGCATTTCTCACCCCCATATGGGGTGTTTTCTGAATCGGGAGAAATTGGGCTTCAAATTATGGGGGGTATTTTCTGCTATTATCCTTTTTAAAAATGTAACATTTTTGGGAAACCAAGCATTTTAGGTAAACATTTTTTTTTTTTTTTTTTTACATATGCAAAAGTCGTGAATCACCTGTGGGGTATTAAGGTTCACTTTACCCCTTGTTACGTTCCCTGAGGGGTCTAGTTTCCAAAATGGTATGCCATGTGGTTTTTTTTTGCTGTCCTGGCACCATAGGGGCTTCCTAAAGGTGACATGCCCCCCAAAAACCATTTGTCGCTCCTTCCCTTCTGAGCCCTCTACTGCGCCCACTGAACACTTTACACAGACATATGAGTTATGTGCTTACTCGAGAGAAATTGGGTTTCAAATACCAGTAAAAATTTTCTCCTTTTTACCCCTTGCAAAAATTCAAAAATTGGGTCTACAAGAACATGCGAGTGTAAAAAATGAAGATTGTGAATTTTCTCCTTCACTTTTCTGCTATTCCTGTGAAACACCTAAAGGGTTAATACACTTATTGAATGTCATTTTGAATACTTTGGGGGGTGTAGTTTTTATAATGGGGTCATTTATGGGGTATTTATAATATGAAGACCCTTCAAATCCACTTCAAACCTGAACTGGTCCCTGAAAAATAGCGAGTTTGAAAATTTTGTGAAAAATTTCCAAATTGCTGCTTAACTTTGAAGCCCTCTGGTGTCTTCCAAAAGTAAAAACTCATAAATTTTATGATGCAAACATAAAGTAGACATATTGTATATGTGAACCCAAAAATGTTTTATTTTGAATATCCATTTTCCTTACAAGCAGAGAGCTTCAAAGTTAGAAAAATGCTAAATTTTCATTTTTTTCAATCAAATTTTGGGATTTTTCACCAAGAAAGGATGCAAGTTACCATAAAATTTTACCACTATGTTAAAGTAGAATATGTCACGAAAAAACTATCTCGGAATCAGATTGATAAGTAAAAGCATTCCAGAGTTATTAATGTATAAAGTGACAGTGGTCAGATGTGCAAAAAACGCTCTGGTCCTTAAGGTGTAAAATGGCCTGGTCCTTACGGGGTTAAATGGGGATTCTAAGACCCCAGTTCTACCAATTGGTGGGGGTCCCAAGTGTATCGGTTTAGGGGTTTGTATTCTTTACCCATATCCACAGGAATTTCGAAGTCAATTCTTTCTGTGAAATCCTCACGGAGATGCATTGCAGTCTATGGAGATGGCGCACTTCCGAGCGGTCCTAGGGCCATGCTCTGCCGGAGAGCGCTGCCTGCGGAATGTCCGCCAGGATATTTTCCAGGTGGACATTCTGTGGTGTGAACATAGCCCTAGGAATCCTATTAGCGTTTACCATCGGCTGAGCGCCATAAAACAAAGTACACTGCAATACATGAACAAGTATTGCAGTGTACTGTAGGGGGGAAAGAACTAGACAGTGGTTTAAAAAATAAATAAATAAAACAATAAAAAAAACTATGAAAAAGTATCATGTACCTCTAAATTTTTGTAAAAAATAAAAAAAGATCTTAAAAAAAAAAAACGCAGAGTACAAGAGTTTTTTTTTCTTTTTCCACCAGAAAACGCAAAACCCACAAATCATTTTATGCTCTACTAATAATGTCTATGGCAGTGTTTCCCCAAACTTTGGACCTTCAGCTGTTGCAGAACTACAATTCCCAGAATGCCCTGACAGCCTTCGGCTGTCAGGGCATTCTGGGAGTTGTAGTTCTCCAGCAGAACTGCTCCACCAGGCCCAGAAGCTTCTACCATAACGGGTCACTCACCTTCTTAAGCTTCTGCTGGTGAATTATTCGGGATTTCTTGGGGGCGATGACTCGGGCTGTGAACACAAGATTCAGTAGTTACCACCATGACCAATGTTCTATACTGGAGACAGGAGAGGCCGCCATATTGTCTCCAGTCACCCTAGACAGCCATGGCCAAACCGTGACAACCGCAATACCTGTGCCCGTACCCATAGTACAGTACATGGGTCATGTGACCTGTAGAGATGGGGCACGCTATGGTATACGTGTCCAGCTTTGGGTCATGTGACTTGTAGTAATGGCGCACACTATGGTATATGTACCCAGCCATAGGTCATGTGACTTGCAGTAATGGCGCACACTATGGTATATGTACCCAGCCATAGGTCATGTGACTTGTAGTAATGGCGCACACTATGGTATATGTACCCAGCCATAGGTCATGTGACTTGTAGTAATGGCGCACACTATGGTATATGTACCCAGCCATAGGTCATGTGACTTGTAGTAATGGCGCACACTATGGTATATGTACCCAGCCATAGGTCATGTGACTTGTAGTAATGGCGCACACTATGGTATATGTACCCAGCCATAGGTCATGTGACTTGTAGTAATGGCGCACACTATGGTATATGTACCCAGCCATAGGTCATGTGACTTGTAGTAATGGTGCACACTATGGTATATGTATCCAGCCATAGGTCATGTGACCTGTAGTAATGGTGCACACTATGGTATATGTATCCAGCCATAGGTCATGTGACCTGTAGTAATGGCGCACACTATGGTATATGTATCCAGCCATAGGTCATGTGACTTGTAGTAATGGTGCACACTATGGTATATGTACCCAGCCATAGGTCATGTGACCTGTAGTAAAGGAGCACACTATGGTATACATGTCCAGCCTTGGGTCATGTGACCTGTAGTAATGGGGCACACTATGGTATATGTACCCAGCCATAGGTCATGTGACCTGTAGTAATGGAGCACACTATATGTGTCCAGCCTTGGGTCATGTGACCTGTAGTAATGGGGCACACTACGACATATGTCCAGCCTTGGGTCATGTGATCTGTAGTAATGGGGCACACTACGACATATGTCCAGCCTTGGGTCATGTGATTTGTAGTAATGGGGCACACTACGACATATGTCCAGCCTTGGGTCATGTGATCTGTAGTAATGGGGCACACTACGACATATGTCCAGCCTTGGGTCATGTGATTTGTAGTAATGGGGCACACTACGACATATGTCCAGCCTTGGGTCATGTGATTTGTAGTAATGGGGCACACTACGACATATGTCCAGCCTTGGGTCATGTGATTTGTAGTAATGGGGCACACTACGACATATGTCCAGCCTTGGGTCATGTGACCTATGGGACAGCTCCATGTACTATAATTTTCTCACACCCCCGGGAATTAATCTTCTTGCTGTCAGTGAATGGAGACATCGTACATTTGAGGACAGGGAAAGTAACCAATCAGCTTTCAGTACGGGAGCGGGGCATGCTGGTAGATGTAGTCCCGGGTACTCACCCCCCTTCTTCAGCCCCACAGTCTTCTTGCCCCCGCTCTTCTTGGGTTTTGCCTTCAGCTTCGGCGCTCCCTGCGCCATGACCGAGTCCGTGAGACACCACACCGGATAATACACGGGACTCCGCTCTCAGGGAGCGTGGTGCAGGACCTGCCGTGACGTCATCACCACGTGCTCCATCACGTGTGTGGGAGGAGCCAGTTAGTTTGTGTTGTATCGGGATATGGATGCTATACTGTACAGTGGTCTCCAACCTACGGACCTCCAGATGTTGCAAAACTACAACTCCCAGCAGCCTTCGGCTGTCCGGGCATGCTGGGAGTTGTAGTTTTGCAACAGCTGGAGGTCCGCAGGCTGGAGTCCACTGCTTATTGGATATGTATAGTGGAGCTATATGTATGTAATATACATGTAGCAGAGCTGTGTGTGGTATATGTATAACAAAGCTGTGTGTAGTAAATGTGTGTGGTATATGACTAGGGTGGGCGGGGAGAGAAGTTTCCCCGCCCAGGGTATATATTAGTCCCTCCCTCCCCCTGTTTTCCCGGGGGTGGGCGTGGTTAGAGGTTTTCCCGCCCAGTATATACTAGTCCCTCCCTTCCCCTATTTTCCCGGGGGTGGGCGGGGATAGAAGTTTCCCCGCCCAGGGTATATATTAGTCCCTCCCTCCCCCTGGTTTCCCGGGGTGGGCGGGGTTAGATGTTTTCCCGCCCAGTATATGTTAGTCCCTCCCTTCCCCTATTTTCCCGGGGGTAGGCGGGGTTAGAGGTTTTCCCGCCCAGGGTCTATATTAGTCCCTCCCTCCCCCTGTTTTCCAGGGGGAAGGCGGGGATAGAAGTTTTCCCGCCCAGTATATATATATTAGTCTCTCCCCCTATTTTTCCGGGGGTAGGCGGGGTTAGAGGTTTTCCCGCCCAGTATATATAGTAGTCCCCCCCCCTATTTTTCCGGGGGTAGGCGGGGTTAGAGGTTTTCCCGCCCAGTATATATAGTAGTCCCTGCTGCTTCCTTTCGTACTCACCAGTGCTGAGGGAAGCTTTTCTCTGTGATGGCTGACGAGATTTCATGGGCTATATTCCGGGAGCGGGTGCTTGCTGACATGGGTGTCCTCTCTCGGCTGGTTGCCGAGCTGGGAGCCCCTGCTGTTGCTGCTGCGCCTCCTGCTGTCCCTAGTGGGTCCAGGGGGGTCCCCTCCAGCCCCAGTGGCCCCCACCCTTGCCTGCAGTTAGGGATTTGGGCAGTGATGAGCCTCCTTATGAGGTTGCTGCAGAATTTCTGGCCACCAGTCAGCTTAACCCCCCACCTCCCGTGCCCAGTATGGCTCAGTCCCCTTCGTTATTTGGTGGCAGCGCCCGGCAGGTCAGTCAACCACCGCATGACCGTGTGTCCCGTAGGTCTGAGGGTTGGGCCCGTGGAAGGCGGTCGCGGTCTTCCTCCGGGGGCTCTGGCTGCTCCAGGCGGAGCAGGACTACTGGGTCTTCCAGGAGGCACCGAAGGAACTACCGCCGGAATTCCAGGAGCAGGGAGCGCTCCTGCAGATCCCGCTCGTCCAGCTCATCCCGCTGGCGGTCGCCATCTTCCTCTGGTGGTAGTTCGGGTAGCTCTGTGGGTCTGGAGCGACGCTCTCGCAGGCGTGAGGGGCGGAGACATCACTCCAGGTCTTCCCGCGGGGGCAGTCGGCCCTGCGCGGTTTCGGCTCCTGTGGTCAGCCCTGTTCCTGCTACGTCTTCAGGTGGATCTTCTTCGTCTACAGTGGCTCCTGCGCAGACTGGTGAGTTCACTTTTTCGGGTGCTTGGAGGAGTGGCGGTGGGCAGGCTGATTTCTTATCTACTTTGAAGGCTGTGTTAGTGAAGTTAGAAAATCGGCCTGCTGTGGTACTGGGTCGGAGGGAGTCTCCGGTTCGGATGGGGGTTCACAAGGAAGTGTTCTTTTGTGGGATTAGCCCGTTGGGGGTGCATGTGAAGGACGCAGTGAAGGAAAAGACTTGGTCCAATCAGTATGTTGATTTGTGGACACTGGTGTCTGTGGATCATCACACGATAGACAAGGAGCGTGGGCCCCAGGGGGAGAAGCCTGCCCCTTTTAGGCTAAAGGTCGCTAGGACCCCGGGAAATTGGTTACAGGCATTTGCAGTTTTGGGCTGAATAATGGGACAAAAGCATCCGGAGCGTTGTGCTGAGCTTTTTGTATAAATGGACTCAGTCTACAGTGCATACTCGTCCCATGGGGGCTCTGCATGGTGGCGGTATGATGAAGAATTTCGTCACTGCCTGGCGTGGCAACCAGAGGTGGGTTGGGGTGTGAAGGCTACCAATGTTTGATGGCGCAAAAGGTGCCTTCCTTTCAGCCTGAAGCTGCTGGTCATTCGGGGGTTGCCGTGCAAAGACCCGGGCGTACTGGTTGCTTAACCCCTTAACGACAATGGACATAAATGTACGTCATGGTGACATGGTACTTAATGCACCATGACTTATATTTACGTGCAGACATGACTGCGAGCACCGGACCAGTGCTCATATCGTGCGCCGGTAATGACAGACATCCGTGGTCGTGCGGATGTCCGCCATTAGCCCCTCAGATGCCATGATCAATACAGATCACGGCATCTGTGGCATTGCGGTACTTTAAATGGCTGATTTGATTGCCCGCGGGGATCCGATCATCCAGCATGGCGGCCGGAGATCCCCTCACCTGGATCCGGACGTCTCCCGGGGTCTTCTGCTCTGGTCTGAGATCGAGCAGAGCAGAAGATAGCTGATAATACTGATCAGTGCTATGTCCTATACATAGCACTGAACAGTATGAGCAATCAAAGGATTGCTATAGATAGTGAATTCAGGTAGAAGAAACAGACATGGTGCACATCTACAATCTTGTATAATGATCTGATTGCTTCTCAGCATAATATCAAAAACGAACAGATTGTTAGTATACATTTTTGATCAAAAAGTACAAAGCCCACTCGCCACGTCAAGGCCACCTATCCAGAGTGGGTCCCTAACGTCCCTAGCATAAAATGGCGTAGCACTGGGCGGCGACCACCACCGCCGCGACACCAGTGCCCACGGGGGGAACGACCCACTGGCAGAGCGGCCCCAATGCCACTCAAACCAGTCTATGGGTCGCACCTCCCCACAGACACGGCAGCAACGGATGCCGCACAGCACCACACCAGTGTGAACAGGGTGCAAAAGCTCACTTACCATGCTCTCCCAGTCAGGCTGGGAGGCTGACGTATATACTAACAACCTGTTAGTTTTTGAAATTATGCTGAGAAGCAATTAGATCATAATACAAAATTGTGGATGTGCAGCCATGTCTGTTTTTTCTACCAGGATTCACATTGGGTATTCTATCCCCTCCTTTTTTTGTTTTGTTCCACTTGGCCTGCACTCCTCCCCACCCCCTCAGCCCAACCCTATATAAGTAGCAGGTAGCTACACCTGGGCCCTTTCATTTTCTAGCAGTCTCCCAGTCTGACTGGGAGCACATGGTAAGTGTGCTGTTATACCTTGTTCACACTGGTGTGGTGCTGTGCGGGGGGTGCGGCCCGGAGACTGGTTTGGGTGGCACTGGGGCCGCTCTGCCAGTGGGTCATTCCCCCTGTGGGCACTGGTGTCACTGCGGTGGTGGGTGCCGCCCAGTGCTACACCATTTTATGCTAGGGACATTAGGGACCCACTCTAAATAGGTGGCCTTGACGTGGCGAGTGGGCTTTGTACCTTTTGATCAAAACGTATATACTAACAACCTGTTCGTTTTTGAAATTATGCTAAGAAGCAATTAGATTAGTGTAAAAAAAGAGAAAATCCCTTCCCCCAATAAAATGTAAAATGTCCTTTTTCCCCATTTTACCCCCATAAAGTGTAAAAAATATATAAATAAAAAATGTATACACATTCGGTATCGCCGCGTGCGTACATTTCCGAACTATTAAAATGTTGATCCCGTACGGTGAACGGTGTGAGTGTACAAATAAAAAAAAGCACAAAATTGCTGCTTTTGTCACATTTAATTTAAAAAAGTAATTTAAAAAATGTTTTATAAACAAATGTGGTAATAAAGTACAGATCATGGCGCAAAAAAAGAGCTCTCATACCGCCGCTTATACAGAAAACGAAAAAGTTATAGGTCGTCAAAATAGAAGGATGTTAAACATATTAATTTGGTTAAAAAGTTTGCGATTTTTTTATTTAAGCGTAACAATAGAAAAGTATGTAATCGTGGGTATAATTTAAATTGTATTGGCCCACAGAAGAACGTCATTTTTACCGTAAAT
This sequence comes from Hyla sarda, assembly GCF_029499605.1. Classification (NCBI taxonomy): domain Eukaryota; kingdom Metazoa; phylum Chordata; class Amphibia; order Anura; family Hylidae; genus Hyla; species Hyla sarda. The sequence continues at coordinate 28,910,163 of NC_079192.1, read as the reverse complement.
TGTACGACGTGAAAACGAAACCTTCCAAATTTAGCAAAATTGCGGTTTTCTTATTAATTTCCCCACACATAGTATTTTTTTGGTTGCGCCATACATTTTATGGTTAAAATGAGTGTCATTACGCAGGACAACTGGTCACGCAAAAAACAAGCCCTCATACTAGTCTGTGGATGAAAATAGAAGAGTTACGATTTTTAGAAGACGAGGAGGAAAAAACAAATGCAAAAATAAGATTGACCTGGTCCTTAAGGTCAAAATGGGCTTGGTCCTTAAGGGGTTAATGAGGGGCATTGTAGATACCTCAGCTCTTCCTGCGGTGGGGGACACACAGCAGTGCGGTGTCAGCGGGCGCCGTCTGCCGCTGATGGGAGGGACCCCGGTGAACGTGGCCGTGATGGGCCCATGGTTAGAGCTGTACCCCAATAGGGATGATTCCTTGGATTTGTCTGATGGTTTTCAGTTTGGTTTTTTTATTCCTTTTTGTTTTGGGCCATATGGCGGCTGATTATCTGGATGATCTGAAATTGGTCAGGGAGCACCCTGAGGTGTTGCGGGAAACATTGGGAAGGTTTCTATGGGCCGTTTTATGGGCTCTTTTGATTTCCCCTTTTGTTAATTTGAAGGGTAGCTCCCACCATCCTATTTTTTTTTTTTTTCTGTCCCTGCCTATTGCACATCTATACCTAACCCCCTCCCTGCTTTAAATTTTTATTTTTACTATATAAAAAATTACTTTTTGTCTGCCTGGTAGTGTGCTCACTACCTAGCAGACTTCCCCAGCAGGCACCACGTCACTGATGCCTCGGCCCCGGGGGAGCGAAGGAAGGTATTTAAATCTTTATTTTTTTACTGCCTGCAGTATGGGGGACAATTTTTATATTCTGTAGTTCTCCTTTTTAAAGGGGTACTCCGGCCCCAAGACATCTTGTCCTATATCCAAAGGATAGGGGATAAGAGGTCTGATCGCGCTGGTCCCGCCGCTGGGGACTCCAGCAATCTAGCATGCAGCACCCACCTGTAAGTTTGCCTGAAGCGCTGAAGGCTCTGTGTTATGCCTCCCGACCACAGGGACGGAGTATTGTGAAGTTACGACTATGCCCCAGTGTGCCGTGACACCCCACCTCCGTGTCGCAAGTCTTTGGGAGGGGGCGTGACAGCAGTCATGCCCCCTCCCATAGACTTGCATTGAGGGGGCGGGGCGTGACATCACAATACTCCATCCTCGTGGTCGTGAGGCATAACACAGAGACGGCAGTACTTACAGGTGGGTGCTAGATTGCCGGAGTCCCCAGCGGCGGGACCCACGCGATCAGACATCTTATCCCCTATTCTATGGATAGGGGATAAGATGTCTTTTGGTCGGAGTACCCCTTTAAGTGTGGTTCATTGCATTAATGGTTTGTCCTCCTCTTCGCTTCCTGTTTTGTCCCTTCTTAGGCATTTGGTCCTTCGGTGTTTGGAGTTGAATATTTGGTTTAAAGCCTGTCATGTGCCAAGAGTTGATAATGTGATTGCTGATTTTCTCTCTTTTTCTGTTCCAGGAGTTTCAGTGACTGTGTCCGGAAGCGGCCTTGGAGGGGCTCCCCTGCCCCCTGTTGGTTTGGGGCTTGCTGATCGATGCTTGATGCCCCTGATTGAGTCATCTGTGGAGGCTGCCACATGGGCTGGACACGGTAAGGCATGGGTTGAATGGTGTGCGGTGGCAGATAATGCGGCTGACTGTTTATCGGTTATGGTGGATGTTTTGCTTTCTTTGCGCGCTTCTCTGGTCTCTGCTGTGGCAGCGGTGAGTTTATATTTTAAACTGTTTGGGTGGGAAGATGTCACTAAAAGTTTTTTGATCTAGCTGGAGTTGAATGGTTGGCAGCGCATGCACGTGCGGTGGGAAACCCGCAGGCCGGTTTCGTTTTCCTTGTTGGGATCGCTTTTGGGGGTCATGAGCCAGGCCTGTTCTCTGTATGAGTCACTTTTGTACTTTGCTGCTTTTTGGCGCTTTGCTGATTGGTGAGTTAGTTCCTACCTCGAAGCATGGTGTTGGAGGATTGTTGTGCTCCAATGGCGCTTTGCCGCTGCGTATCAGGTGCTCTAAGACGGATCAGGTAGGACAGGGTGTGTGTTTTAGCGGTGGGTGGGACGGCTTGTCCTGTCTGTACGGTTGTGGAGTTTTTGTCGGTCAGAGTCTGGGTCACATTTTTTTGCACATGCGTATGGCTTGCCTTTAACGCGTTTTTAATTCCAGGTTGTGTTCAAACGTTGTTTGGGGCTGGTAGGTGCCCCGGTCGCTGAGTTTGGTAAGCACTTCTTCTGGATTGGAGCTGCGACAGAGGCGCCAGGGCTGGCCTATCGGTTGATGCCATACAACGCATTGAGCGTTGGCATTCTAGCTGCTATGAGGGATATGTGTGCCCGGAACTGATGCTTTAACAATTTTTCTTTTGCAGATTCCCCGAGGGCCACGGTTTACTTTCTTGGGGATTCTTACTTCCATCTGGCTGCACAGCACGCGGATTGTCGACCCGGTGGCAGGTCGTTGGGCTGTGATGTCGATGCGCACTGGAGAGGCATCCTGGGTATGCGGTGGCCGAGGGTCCTGACTGAGGTAGTGGATATCGCCAGAACGGCTCATTCTGGGGTGATCCTTGTGGTGCATGTGGGCGGGAATGACCTGTGTTATTCCCGGGTTCCGGACCTGATAACGCTCATGAAGGCCGATGTGGACCGGATTTCAGGTTTCTTTACGAAACTGGTGCTGGTGTGGTCGGAGATTGTGCCGAGAGTTTCTTGGCAGGGTGCTCGAAATGCTGCCGCCATTGAGCGATCTCGCCGTTTGGTGAATTCGAGGATGGCTCGGTTTGTGCGATCGAAAGGTGGAATTGTGGTTCGTCATCGAGAGTTGGAGGGTGACAACAGACAGTTCATGATCCCAGATGGCATCCACTTGAATGATACAGGTTTTGAAATATTTTTGTCGGGCCTGAAGGACGGTTTGGAGCAGGCACTGCTCCTTCTTGGTGGCAGTCGGAGCACTGTGTAGGGGTACACGGGTTCCTCAGTAGCCGGTTGAGTAAAGTCAGGATAAAGGGCCGTTGGCGCACATGCCCGCCGGGAGTATGGCGGCTGGCATACCGCTTCGGCTGAAGGTGTACGCCAAGTTACAGTTTAACAAACGGTAAAGTAAACTGCAATGCAGTTGTTAATTTAACCTCTTATGTTATTATAATAAATTGAGCTGTGTCCACTACCCAGCCCAGTTAAAATGGAATCAATGTCTGTCGTTATTAGGGAAAAGGGGGGGGGGGGGCTGGCTCAAGGTTATGAGTAAGGGGAAGTGTTCTCCATGCAGTCTAATGTATAGCAGAGCTGTGTGTAGTATATGTACAATGGGGATCAAAAGTTTGGGCACCCCAGGTAAAAATTTGTGTTTAATGTGCATAAAGAAGCCAAGGAAAGATGGGAAAATATCAAAGGCATCAAATTACAGATTAGACATTCTTATGTCAGCAAAATTTATTTTATTTTCTTCATTTACACTTTCAAAATAACAGAAAACAAATAAAATGGCGTCTGCAAATGTTTGGGCACCCTGCAGAGGTAATATCTTGTACTGCCCCCTTTGGCAAGTATTACAGCTTGTAAACGCTTTTTGTAGCCAGCCAAGAGTTTCAATTCTTGTTTGAGGTATCTTTGCCCACTCACTCTTCCTTACAAAAGTCTTCCAGTTCTTTGAGATTTCTGGGCTGTCTGTCACGCACTGCTCTTTTAAGGTCTATCTATAGATTTTTAATATGTTGAGGTCAGGAGATTGTGAAGGCCATGGTAAAACCTTCAGTTTACGCTTCTTGATGTATTCCCCGTGGATTTCTAGTTGTGTTTAGGCTCATTATCCATTTGTAGAAGCCATCCTCTCTTTAACTTCAGCTTTTTCACAAATGGCATCAAGTTAGCATCCAAAATTTGCTGAAAATGTATTGAATCCATTTTTCCTTCTACTCGTGAGATGTTCCCTGTGCCACTGGCTGCAATACAACCCCAAAGCATGATTGATCCACCCCCATGCTTAACAGTTGGACAGAGGTTCTTTTCATTAAATTCTGTTCCCCTTCTTCTCCAAATGTACCTTTGCTCATTCCAGCCAAAAAGTTCAATTTTAACCTCATCGGTCCACAGAACTTGTTCCAAAATGCATCAGGCTTGTCTATATGTTCATTTGCCAAGTTCAAACGCTGATTTTTGTGGTGAGGACGTAGGTTTTCTTCTGAGGACTCTTCCATGAAGACCATATTTGTACAAGTATCTCTTTATAGTGGAATAGTGTACCACAACTCCAGTGTCTGCCAGATCTTTCTGGAGGGATTGTGCAGTCAAACGTGGGTTTTGAATTGTTTTTCTCACAATCCTGCGAGCTGTTCTGTCTGATATTTTTCTTGGTCTTCCAGATCTTGCTTTAACTTCCACTGTTCCTGATGACTGCCATTTCTTAATTACATTCCGAACAGAGGATATTGACATCTGAAAACGTGTTGCTATCTTCTTATAGCCTTCCAAAGCTTTGTAAACGTCAACTATTTTCAGTTTCAGATTTCTAGACAACTGCTTAGAAGAACCCATGGTGCTGATTGTTGGGGCAAGGTCAGATGAGTCTGGGCATTTAAAACCTTTGAGATTGACATCACCTGATCTTCCCATATGATGATTGAGAACAATCCATGACACTGGCAGGTCTCAGCTTTGCAAAGGGGACAGTGCATGCTATAAATTCTGCAGGATGTCCAAACGCCATTTTTTTTTTGTTTTGTTATATTGAAAGTTGAAATAAAATCTAACTTTTGTTGACATATTATAAGAATGTCTAATCTGTAATTTCATGCCTTTTGGAAATTTTTCCATCTTTCCTTGGCTTCTTTATGCACATTAATACAAATTTTTGATCCCCATTGTATAGCAGGGCTGTGTGTGTAGTATATGTATAGCGGTGTCTGCAGTCCCATTGACAGTAAGCAGATCACATGTGTGACTCGGATCCAGTTTTTTGTGACTTCTGGACACCCCATCCTTACACTTTCTTGCTATTACTTACTGACACCACCTAGTGGCAGGAATAGTGTACTGCAGGCTCTAATTTTTAGCACATTCTTCAGCTCACTGGGTATGTACTGTATTTTTAGGATCTTTTTCACATGTACTGTGCTCTGTGTATACAGCAATTTTTTTCCAACCAGGATGTCTCCAGCTATTGCAAAACTACAACTTTTGCAAGAGCTGGAGGCACCCTGGTTAGGAAACAATAGTATACAGTAAAACCCCAGCCCTAGGATCTGGTAGATGTCATGTTGTGTAATATGATATTAAGCCTTTTCTGCACCATATGACACCCAAGACATTACTTACAAATATTTTGAAATATCCATTAAAACTATATATATTACATTTTCTGGGGCCAAAAATGCTGCGGCAAGATGTTTTTCAGACTCGGTGCAAGTTATTAATGATTGTAGCATGATCTTGGTATGGCCTTTTTTTTCAGGAAGCTTTGGCTTTCCAGGCATGCTGGGAGTTGTAGTTTTGCAATAACTGGAGCCACCCTGGTTGGGAAACACTGGCCTGGATGTACATGGGTGGCCATTGATGTGAATGATGTTCTGTATCCACATAATGGGGGCATTTACAAAGAGTAGTGTAAATTCTTAAAGGGGAATTCCGGTGGGAAAACTTTTTTTTTTTCCTTAAGTCTACTGGTGCCAGTAAGTTAAACAGCTTTGTAAGTGACGTATAAAAAAAAAAAAAATCAATCCTTCCAGTACTTATTAGCAGCTGTATGCTACAGAGGAAAGTCTTTTCTTTTTGAATTTCTCTTTAATCTTGTCCACAGTGCTCTCTGCTGACACCTGATGCCCGTATCAGGAATTGTCCAGAGCAGGAGAAAATCCCCATTGCAAACCTATGCTGCTCTGGGCAGTTCCTGACACGGACAGAGGTGTCAGCAGAGAGCACATCCTGTGGTTTCAGTGTGTGCAGCTGTCGGGTGTGGCTCCATTTGCTCTCCAGACTTCCAGGCAGAGAAGCAGGTTTTTACATCGGGCTTTCCCAGGAGAGTGGCAGGCTCCTTGGGAGGGCTTTCCTGCATGGAGCCTCAGGCTTCTACCTCTCATTCCCGGCTGGCGAGAGGGGGGAAGAAAGTGTCTACAGCCGGATTCAAGGTCGGGGTGAGACGTTCCAGCAGGGCCTGCAGAAATGTGGAGCCCACTCCCCTGACCGGATCAGAGGGACATAAGGCATCAGCAAAGACCAGCGGTCCTTCTGTTACCCCGGAACCCCAGCAATGGGGGGCACGGGGACCAAGGGAGTCATTGGCGACATATGGCTCAAGGATACAAGCAAAGATGGCGGAGTACGAAGAGCTGGGCAGGAAGCTGAGGAGTCTGAGAGAGGACCTGAGATTTGCCCGCTACCAGGCTGACCAGGGCCCTACAGGTAAGAGGCAGAAGTTCACTGCCCAGGTGCGGGCTCTGAAGATAGAGGTGGAGGAGGCCAAAAGAAAAATCTCTGAGGGGGCAGGATTCCTAAAAGAAAAACTGGTTAATGAGGAGAGATTCAAGGAAAGGAAGTATGGTGCATGCTGCCCTCAGGAGAGCAGTGAGGAGGAAGGAGGGGAGGAAGATGGCGGAGAGTCGGCTGTGGGAAGTGAAATGGATGCCACCCCTAGTGTGTGTGAGCCCCAGCCCCCCCAAGATAGCTACCCTGAGCCAGCCCAGGTGGCGCTACCCTCCAGTGATGGGGAGACAGAGGAGAGCGGTGAGGAGGAGCTGGCCAGTGGGGGTTTGCTGCAAGCCATTATACAGCAGGAGTCCCCTACCCGTATGGAGGATTTTACCTTTGGTGAGGATCTCGGTAAAGATGATCTAGTAAAGAAAAGGCAGAAGGTTCAGGAGACTGTGACTTATGTGTTTCGTCCTTTCCAGCAGTCCGGGCCAGCTGTAAAGTTGGTTCAGACTGCTGGGCCCCCCAAACTGCCAGTCCCCGTTTCTGTGGTGAAGCAGGGCCAGAAAGGGGGGTACAGCATGGCGTCCAAGACGGCAGAGGACGCTATAGAGCCAGCAAGTCCTATTGGGCTTAAGGTGAGCAGCCCTGGTGCTGCGGGAGCGCCCCAGGGTGGTGGGGGGCGTGTCCAGGCACCAGGGGCAAGCTATACTACTGTTTGCTTGGGGAGCGGTTCCCCAGGTGTTGCTGGCACTGAGGGGCACTTCCCTGTGAGGGGGGGGGGGAGTGTCCAGATAAGTGATATGTCTGTGTGCTTGGGGGCGGTCCCCCGAGTGCCGTGGACATTACCGGCGCTGCAGGGCACTCCTCTGTGAGGGGGAGGAGTGTCCGGGCATCGGGAGTGGAAAACGGTCGGTCTGTGGGTGCTGCGGGGCACTCTCCTGTGAGGGGGGAGAGTGTCAGAGTGCCAGTGCCAGCCTCAGAGCCCGTGCAGTTGGGAAGACATGGTGATGGCGTTGTGGGAGGAGCTGGGGTGCGCTCGGAGGGGCAGCCCCAGGCTCAGGCAGTAACATCGCCCATGGAGGAGGAGCCATCAGAGTCGACCCCAGCAACAGCAAAGCCAGCAAAAAAGACTGTTAAAACCGGCAGTACTACAAGTCCCAGCCAGCCCAGGATATGTTAGGCACAACGCGAGTGTAGGGGGTGAGGATGATGGGTGTGGTAGTGTTGTGAATGAGAAGAGTGCATGTGGGAGTGTTAGTGGAGTGAATAATGGTGGGAGTAGTGGTGGTATGAATACAAAGTCTGGTATGGATGATGAGAATTGTGGTGTGAATGTTGGTGGGTGTAGTGGTGTGAATGGTGGTCCTGGGTCTGAGTCTGGTTCGGCTGCCCCCCCGGTAGTGACTGCTCCTAGGAGCTATGCTCATGTCGCTGCCGGGGGGTCCCCCTCTCCATCCGGCCCCGGGGGTCACTTGCAGCAGCGCCTCCTGGAGGCTCTACGTAGGGGCGACAGGTCAATCGAGGTAGAGGGAAGGGGTGAGGTCAACCTGTCTTTCTGGATAGAGAGGCACGGTTTGGGGGCATTCCGAGAGCAGAATGGGGAGGTGGTCTGGTCCCTCCCGACACCCGGGCAGGACAATAACCGTAGGAACGTGGTCCGTCTGATTTGAAGGGGCAAGGATGTGTGCCCGCCTCGCGCTAAAGTGGTTGAGCTCCTCCTCCAGATGGAATTCAGGGCGAGTGACATCTTTGCCCTGATTCACCCCTATGGTTCGTCCGAATTTGACGTCAGTTTTGTTCGACCGGAGGGTCTCTAACTCTTCTGGTCGAACTACGAAGTGGCGAAGAATGAGCCCGGCTGGCGGGATTTTGCTGTAAAGGCTATTTCCCGTCAGAACTCAGTCAAGAAAGTGACCGTTTTGACTCGTAACGAGTCACTCTCCTGCTATGACATCATGACCTGGCTGGGACGGTATGGGGATGTGACGGACATGCCCAAGAAAAATCTAGATGAGCACGGGATCTGGTCTGGGGCCTGGACGTTTTCCGTCAAACTCAAGCGTTCAGGTAGTACAGTTGCCCACATTCCGTCAGCTGCCTTCCTTGGACGTGACAGAATCCAGGTCTTTTACCAGGGGCAGCCTAAGGTCTGTCACAGGTGCGGTAGCCCCACCCATTTTAGTGCAGCCTGTACTGTACAGGTTTGTGCTTTGTGTGGTGGGGTGGGTCATCTGGCTGCATCCTGCAGACAGATCCGGTGCCACCTGTGTGGTGTCCTCGGGCACCCTTTCAGCCGTTGTCCAAGCGCCTTCGCCCGTGCTGGGGCCGCTCCGGCCGGGGAGAGCTGTGAAGTTGCCCCGGCTGGGGAGGGTACGAGCAGGGATGGGGGCATAACAGGGCTAGTGACGAGGAAAAAGGGCCCTGCCAAACTAAGGCGGGAGGAAAATCGTAGGAGGAGTAGGGAGCTGGAGAGTGCCCAGGTGACTGGGGTAGCTCCGGCCCCTGCTCCTGAAGCTGGCCCTGTAACCACTGAAGCCCTGGGGGAGAACGTGCTGGATGAGGAGATCAGGAGGCTGCGCAGAGAGGAAGGCAAAATGGCCGACCCTTCTGATTCCTCCCACTATGAAAGTGTGGATGAGGAGAGTGGGGAAAGGCCAAAAAAGAAAGACAAGGGCAAAAGGAAAGGGAGAAAGAAGAGGTCGGAGCCCTCTGTTAAGCCTTGTACTACGGACCAGGTCCAAAACGGAAGCCTGACTGCCCCCCCTCTGATTGACCTGTCAAACCGGTACCTCGTCCTTGATACCATCTCCTCCCCCTCCTTGGAGGGGGAAGGTGAGGGCGGGGTGCCTAGGATGAGAGAGCCTCTGGGGGGAACTGGGCCCTGTCCTGCGGAGGCATCTTCCTCGGAGGGCAAGGCTAGACTGGGGCCGGATGGAGACGGGGACCACATGGACCAATCAGAATCTAAGAAAAGGTCCAAAAGTGGTCCTGCCCTTTCCTCTTCTTCAGGGGATGAGGGGGCAAAAAAGAAGGGGAAACAGAAGTAAAGGTGTGGCCGTCTAACTCAATCACCCATGATGGCGGCACTCACCCCACTGACGCTGGCATCTATTAATTGTGCCAGTATAAAGTCTGATACGGCTAGATTCGCAGCCTTCAATTTTCTTGGCCGTGTTGAAGCCGATATTTTATTTTTACAGGAGACCAGTTTGTCAGATCTAGCCTCTCTGGTGAAAGCCAGAAGAGAGTGGAGGCGCGGGCCCTCCCACTGGTCTCTTGCGGCTGAGCCGTATAGTGGGGTGGCGGTCCTTTTTACCGCTCCGGTTGAATGCAGACGGGTTATTGAGTTAGAAATGGGGAGGTGCCTGATCTTAGATGTCCTCATGAAGGGACAAGAGCTCCGGCTCATAAACATCTATGCCCCACAAACTAAGCTGGGCCGTAAAAATCTTTTTATGAGGATTAAGCCCTTCCTTTTTACAAGCCGGCAGGTGATCTTTGGAGGGGACTTCAATAATGTCACGAGGTCCCAAGATAGGAGAGGCTCCAATGGTCCGCTGGATTGCGATAGTGTGGTCCTTAATAATATAGTTAGGGAAGCTCGCCTAGAGGACGCCCACATCCGGAGCCACGCGGGTTTCACCTATCATCAAGGTAGTCGCAGGTCTAGGATAGATAGGTTTTATTTGAAGGAGGAAGCCGTCTCTTCTGCAGTGTCCGTGGTTGAGGTGGAGTTCTCCGATCACTGTATGATTTTGTTTTCCTTGAATGTTTCAGAGACCCCCCGGATGGGTAAAGGTTATTGGAAGCTGAATTCGTCCCTCCTGGAGGAAGCAGAGATAAGACAGTCCTTTGAGGATTTTCTTCAGAGTCAGGTACCTTTACTGGGCCTTTGTAGCAGTAAGTCAGAGTGGTGGGAGATATTCAAGAAGCGGGTTGCGGGGTTCTTCCGCCAGCTCTCGAGCCTCAGGTCCCTGAACAGGTATCGCTCGTATCGGGGTCTGAGGAGGAAACTCGAGCTCCTTGTCTCGACTGGAGGTAGTCGGGAGGATATCTCCAGAGTGAAGTCCTTGCTGATGAGGTGTCAGTACGATAGGCACGCATCTTTGGTTTTTGAGAGGGATTTCGGGAAGTACCGCTCGCCCGACCCTTACAGGAACTGCAAGATGTCAGTGAGTAGTAAAGTAGTCTCAGGACTGGTTGATAGTACGGGATCCCTGAATCTGTCCAGATCAGAGATCCTGGAGGTCGTCAGATCTTTCTACTTGCACCTCTTGGGGAGGAAGGATCTAGATCGAGATAGGATGTCGGCTTTCCTGGCTGAAACCATTACTGAGCCAGGGGTAGACCCCTCTCTTGATGTTTTGGCAGAAGATATCAGGGAAGAGGAAGTGAGACTGGCGATTGAGGGGCTCGCCCCCAAGAAGTCGCCAGGTCCGGATGGCTTAACATCCGAGTGGTATAAGACCTTTAAGGAGTCTTTAGCTCCCCTCTTGACCAAGGTATTCAATGAGTGTCTCTCCTCGGGCACTCTGCCAAAGTCAATGAGGAGGTCGGCCCTGATTCTTCTCTCAAAAGGTAAAGATCCCAGCCGTATTGAGAATTGGAGGCCCATAGCTCTTCTCAATACGGACAGGAAGCTTCTGGCCAAGATACTGTTTAATCGGCTGGTGAAGTTTGCACCCCGGCTCCTTTCGGGGGCTCAGCACTGCTCTGTTCCAGGCCGAAGCACTTTAAGTGCTGTCCTCAGTGTCAGGGAGGCAGTGGAGCGGAGTAGTGCGGGTCTCTGGAAGGGGTACTTACTGTCCTTGGATCAGGCCAAAGCATTTGATCGGGTGAACCACGAGTACCTCTGGTCCGTCCTCCTGAGGTATGGCTTACCGTGTACTTTTGTTAATTGGCTTAAGATCTTGTATGCCAGGGCAGAGAGTTTCCCACTGGTGAACGGGTGGTCTGGCCGCTCTTTTGAGGTGGGGTCCGGAGTCCGTCAGGGTTGTCCTTTGAGCCCGCTTTTATACGTATTTGCGATTTGATCCCTTCGTCCGGAGGGTAGATCGTGGGCCGTTGGCAGGAGTCGGGATGAGTCTGGTGGAGCTGGATGTCACCCAGAGAGTGGTGGCGTACGCTGATGATGTCACTATTTTCGTCTCCTCGAGGGAGGAGGTCGATGTGGTGATGTCAGAGGTGGAGCGCTACTCGGAGGCATCCGGGTCCAAGATCAACCGGGAAAAGTGTGAAAGTCTCTGGCTGGGAGGGGGGGATCCCACGTTTGATCTCCCGCACACCCTCCCAGGGCCCCAAGACTCAGCAAAAATTCTAGGCATCACATTCGGCCAGGATGATTATTCTACCAAAAACTGGGACGGTAAGCTCCATGATGCCACTCAGAGGGTGAACCAGTGGAAGGGTTGGTCTATGACCCTCAGGGAAAGGGTGCACCTGATCAAATCATACCTGCTCCCCTTGTTTATCTATCTGGGCAGTGTATGTATCTTGCCAGATGCTTACTACACTAGGGTCTACAGCCTGTTTTTCCAACTGTTATGGGGGAACAGGTTGAATCTAGTCAAGAGGGAGGTTACGTACCGTACGAGGAGACTAGGGGGTTTATCTATGGTAAACCCTGTGGTGTTCTTAACCAACACCTTCTTGAAAGCTAACATCTCGAACCTCTGGAAAGAGAGGGCTCCTCCGTGGGTACTCTCCTGCAGGGAATGGTTTCGGCCTTTCTTCCAGGAATGGGAGAGAGGAGGGCAAGTGAAGGACCTCCGTACACCACATGGATATCTTCCGGCTTACGCTACCCCGACTCTGAAGGCGATACGTCGGTGGGGTCTGGGAGTGTGGGAAATCAGGACCCAGTCAAGGCAGTTCCTTGACAAACGGGTTCTGTTGACCCACTTCCAGAAGCCTCTGGCGCTCAGGGACTGCCCAGGTCGGGATCTGAGGGTGGGGTTGTATCTTTTAAACTTGAAAAGGATCCCCCAGAAGTTTTGGGACTTGGCCTGGCGCTGCTTTCAGGGGAAGCTAGGTGTAAGGGACAACCTGAAGTACAGGAACTCTGATGACCGGGGGTGTCCACGAGAAGAGTGTGTGGACACGCTGGAAAGCATGGACCACTTCCTGCTTCATTGTCCCTTTAACGTAGGGGTCTACAACCGGGTGGGCGCTTCCATCGGCTGGAGTCAACTTGCCGGCCTTACCTATCCAGAGTGGGCTTATGGGGCATTCAGGACCCTCGGTGGCCGAGATCGGGGCACTTTATTTTTAGTCAGCTTAGTGGTTAAGTATCACACGTGGAATGCACGGTGTTTAGTGTCCACCCAGCAGAAAGTCCTCTCCGAGGTGGAGGTCTGTAGGAACATCACCGGTGACCTCGGGAAGATCAGGTCTTTGGAGTATGGCAGTCTTGGTACCAGTAGGGCTTCTCTCCTATGGAGAGGGTTTTCTTTTCATGTGCCCTAGGTACTAGACCTTTTTGGTAGAGTACCTTTATTTTGGTTAGGGACAGGCATACAGGGATAGAGATAGGGTGATAGTAGGGTCAGTTTTAATGAAGGGATAGAATTAGGGAGAATAGTAGGGGGAATTAGGGAAAGAGTTAAAATTTCTTCAGTGTATCAGATCTGCCATCCTTCTCCCTGGTGGTGGGCTGTTGCATGTGCACCATAGCTTTTTGTTTTGTTTACAGCTGATATGGTATGAAGGGCTTACAGGCACTGAACTTGGGCCTAAATTGGGTTGTGGTCTTGTATATAAGGTTGTATTTAGTTTGTTGGTTGGAGTGCTAGGTGGGGAGGGGGTGTTTTTTTTTTTTTTTTTTTTTCTCCTTAGGGGATCTGACATGGGTCAGTTAAGGACTGGACTTAAGAACTGTACGAACGGTTATGGACTGACCCATGTACAGGAGGGGTGGTGTGGGAGAGGGCACAGTTTTAGTGTAGGATTTATTTTAGGGTTTTTGTAGGTATTTTTGTGAGGCACATTTATTATATTTGTATGTATACTGTGCTATGTTTATTGTTTTATATTATTTATTTGTTGGTATAGTGTGTCATGTATTTTGTTTTATATTGTTGCATTAGCCATAAGAAAAGGGCAGTCGGACCAGTTGTAGTTCTGTATTATTATTATTATTATTATATGTAGGTGTTTTTGTCTGTGTATATATAACTTAAAAAAAAAAAAAAAAAAAAGTTTTTTAAATAATAAATATATATATATTTTTTTATATATAGGAAATTATTATAATTTTTTTTTTTGCATCAGCAAAAAATGCGAGAAGTCGCGTATACCCCGTCTCAAAAGTAGCACACAAATTATAGGGCTGAGCTGAATTGACCTTAGAAACCGTCTATTTCTGGGATTGTGCAACAATTTTGCGACATTCGCAATTAGTAAATCAGTGACCACTGCCCAACGTGCTTTAACCTCTTAAGGACCCATGACGTATGCATACGTCATGAGTCCCGGTCCTGCGATATAACGCGGGGTCACACTGTGACCCCGCATTATATCGCGGCGAGCCCGGCGTCATAGTGAAGCCGGGACCCGCCTCTAATAGCGCGCGGCACTGATCGCTGTGCCGCGCGCTGTTAACCCTTTAGCCGCGCGCTCAAAGCTGAGCCTTTACCCAGGGCTTGACAAATTTGTTATGAATCTAGGGGCCAGCAAAAAAAAAAAAAAAAAAAGTTAGGAGCCAGGATGCTGCACATGACATAACTTCATATGGTCAATAATTTAGTGTCCCCTCATCTGTGTCACAATCTTCAGTGTCCTCATTTCTCCCTGTCATTAGTGTTCCCTCATCTTTCCCTGCGTCAGTCACTAGTGTTCCCTCATCTTTGAAAATAAACTGTTATACTTACCTCCTCCTCCATTCCCACGTTGATCCCCCTACTCTGCCTTCAGATTCCTCGCTGGTGTTTTTTTTTTTTTTTTATATGTATGTCGCATGACCGCTGCAGGCAATCAGCAGCCTTACGATCACGCTCCTCACTCCCTACGTCTGCTGCTCATGTAACTCAAACACGGCGACTGGAGGCAGAACAGAGGATCACTGTGGGAATGGGGAGGAGTTAAGTTTAAATAAAATAAAACTTTTTTTTTTTTTTTAAATAAGACTGACAAACCCCTATTGGAAAGGGCTGACAAAAACCTAGGTACCACAAAAAAAAAAAATTCTTAGTCACCTTGACAACCTGGCTCCTGGGATTGGTCTAGCCCTTCCCCTTCCACCGGAGCACAGACAGGAAGTGTTTTCAGAAGGATTAGTAGGGGCTGCCAATAATGCAGTCCGCGCGCGCGCGCGCGCCCCCCCCCCCCATAGAGTCCAAGCAGCTCGAGAGAAGTTCAAATAAACATTTATTATAAAAGTTGACTTTTTTTTAGTGAATTTGAGATGCTATATGTGTTGCAGTGAAGATCACCTACAGGGTCCCCCAGCATTAAAGGCTGCGGCTCAGCCCATCTTCCAGCTCCTCCGGGGTGAAGACCCCGCGCTCTGTGATTATGGCCGTGATCAGATCATGTGGGGTGAAGTCAAATGCGGGATTCCACACCCCGATACCTGCCAGGAGGAGAACACAGCCATTAAAACATTGTTATACAAATCACTCGCCAGCACTTCATACCGTCACCCACCTGGTGCCGCCACGCGGACGCCATTGATGTCGGTCAGCTCCTGGCTGGGCCTCTCCTCTATCACGATACTGCCACCTGTAGGCAGGCTGAGGTCACAGGAGGTGCTTGGGGCCGCCACATAGAAAGGTATCCCGTGGTGCTTTGCAAGGACGGCCAACTGGTACGTTCCCACCTTGTTTGCCGTATCGCCATTGGCGACCACGCGGTCGGCTCCCACCACGACAGCTGAGGAGATACGCAGAAAGTGGATGAGGGAAGGTGGAGGGTTGTCTGGCTGTGTAGGGTGGGGGCCAATGTGGGATTCTGAAGGGGGTTAATGAGCGAATGCCTGGTAAAATCCCTGGTGGTCTAGGGAAGTGTTTCCCAACCAGGGTGCCTCCAGCTGTTGCAAAACTACAACTCCCAGCATGCCCGGACAGCCGTTGCCTGTGGGCATGCTGGGAGTTGTAGTTTTGCAACAACTGGAGGCACTCTGGTCCAATGACCCCAAACATACGTCAAAAAAGCCCCCAGAAATGGATGGCAACAAAGCGCTGGAGAGTTCTGAAGTGGCAGCAATGAGTCCTGATCTAAATCCCATTGATCACCTGTGGAGAGATCTTAAAATCACTGTTGGTAAAAAGCGCCTTCCAATAAGAGAGACCTGGAGCAGTTTGTAAAGGAAGAGTGGTCCAACATTCCGGCTGAGAGGTGTAAGAAGCTTATTGATGATTATAGGGAGCCACTAATTTCAGTTATTTTTTCCAAAGGGTGTGCAACCAAATATTAAGTTAAGGGTGCCAATAATTTTGTCCAGACCATTTTTGGAGTTTGGTGACATTATGTCCAATTTGCTTTTTTCCCCTCCTTTTTTGGTTTAGTTCCAATACACACAAAGGGAATAAACATGTGTATAGAAAAACATGTGTTACTGCAATCCTTCATTTTCTAGAGAAATTTCAGGGGGGCCAACATTTACGACCATGACTGTATAAAGCATGACTAGATCTTGTGGTTTTTGCTATTAGAAGCGTTTTTTTTTTTCCCCCATTTACTTTCATTAATTTTTCATTTTGTTTATTTTCTTTTTTTTACTTTATTCATTGTGCCCCTTATTAGGTCATAAAAGACCTTTAGGAAACATTTTAACATTACAATATGTACTGTAGGGCAGAATTTTCCAACCAGGGTACATCAAGTTGTTCCAAAACTACAACTCCCAGTATGTTCAGGCAGCCAATGGCAGTCTGGGCATAATGGGAGTTGTAGTTTTGCAATGCCTGGAGCCACTGGTTGGAAAATACTGCTCTAGAACAGTGTTTTCTTAGGAGATTGCCTCCAGCTGTTGCAAAACTACAACTCAAAGCATGTCCGGATAGCTAGAGGCCGTCTGGTTGGGAAACCTAGCACTAGGTAGTCTGGCTCTGTTGCTGACCGCCAGTTTCTGCAGCCCCACAATTTGATGCAGGTAGAGACTCAGCAAAACCATTAAGTAAAGTCCTTAGAACATGACTGAGGATTTAATAAGTCAAGCCAGACATTCCCTACCCATCTGTAGAGCAGTTTCGGAGGTTCTTGTCCACTGTCAGTACAGGACAGAGTGCTCAGACACAAAGCTCCAAATCCCCTGCTGCCCTTCACACAGCCATAGTTACATGACAAAATTCTTCAGCCACCACTAGGGGGAGCTCACTGCATACTGGATCCATAGATATCAATAAAAGCTTCCCATAATGGTGTCCAGCAGCTCTATGAGTACCTCTCCACCAAGGAAGAGTTTCTGGTCAGTAGGAGACTTGCTGCCAGAGCGCCCACGCGCCCCCCCCCCTCCCCCCCGGTGGGTGATCAATATGGCAGTACTCACCGCTGACCTGACGCTCCCTCATGGTCACCGCCGCCATGCTGTCTGTGATGAGTGTGGCCGGGATCTTCTCGTACACCAGCTCATATGCAGTCAGCCTGGAGCCCTGGTTATAGGGCCGGGTCTCTGTGCAGAAGACGTGGGACAGGCGCCCCATTGCTTGAAGGGAACGTACCACACCTGGTGAGGGGGGACATGAAATTTGCTGTTCATTTACAGAATACAAGCACTGAACTCTCTGCAGAGAGGAACCCAGCCTGCCCCCCCTCCCCCAATATGGTCGGAGTGTAATATAAAGCATGGAGGAGGGACTGATGGGGGTCCCAGCAGTCAGATACTTATCACCTATCCAATCTGATCTTGGGATGATTCCTTTAATATCCAAAAGCTGAGGTAGTACTGTGAGCCCTGCACTGTGTACTGTCTCCTACTCCACTTTCCCAGTCTCCTGAAGAGAATATCTGGTAGAGCAGCCATATTGGAGCTCTTCAGTAGACTGGGAAAGCTGGGTGGCACGCATTATCCAAAAATAGAAAAAAAGGTGAGGATTAAAGAAAAATAAGTAGAAAACTAATACAGATAAAGCAAATCCTTACATATAAAAGTAATAAAGATCTGCTGGAGCTGTAATCACTGTCTATGCAGAGGACAGGAGCTTCTTCAGGGTCCTGTACAGTACACAGTGTCCTAAAAAAGTAACATGGAGCCGCCCTCACCTGGTGTCCAAAGGAGCAGCTAACCCTGGCACAGGTAAAGAGTACAGAGCATGTAATACCTCCCTGTACTGTAGGGGGCGCTACCAGACACCAGTCAGTGCATACACTTCAGTAATACAGGTAAAGAGTAGTACAGAACATGTAATACCTCCCTGTACTGTAGGGGGTGCTACCAGACACCAGTCAGTGCATGCACTTCAGTAAGGCTGGGTTCACACTACGTTTTCTCCCATACGGGAGCGCATACGGCAGGGTGGAGCTAAAACCTTGCGCTCCCATATGCCTTCGTATGCGCTCCTGTATGTCATTCATTTTAATGAGCTGGCCGGAGTGAAACGTTCGGTCGGCTAATTTTTGCGCCGTATGCGCTTTTACAACCGGACCTAAAACTGTGGTCAACCACGGTTTGAGGTCCAGTCGTAAAAGCGCATACGGCGCAAAAATGAGCCGACCGAACGTTTCACTCCGGCCAGCTCATTAAAAAGAATGACATACAGGAGCGCATACGAAGGCATATGGGAGCGCGAGGTTTTAGCTCCCCCCTGCCGTATGCGCTCCCGTATGGGAGAAAACGTAGTGTGAACCAGCCCTAATACAGGTAAAGAGTACAGAACATGTAATACCTCCCTGTACTGTAGGGGGGCGCTACCAGACACCAGTCAGTGCATGCACTTCAGTAATACAGGTAAAGAGTACAGAACATGTAATACCTCCTTGTACTGTAGGGGGTGCTACCAGACACCAGTCAGTGCATACACTTCAGTAATACAGGTAAAGAGTACAGAACATGTAATACCTCCCTGTAGTGTAGGGGGCGCTACCCAGACACCAGTCAGTGCATACACTTCAGTAATACAGGTAAAGAGTACAGAACATGTAATACCTCCCTGTAGTGTAGGGGGCGCTACCCAGACACAAGTCAGTGCATACACTTCAGTAATACAGGTAAAGAGTACAGAACATGTAATACCTCCCTGTAGTGTAGGGGGCACTACCCAGACACAAGTCAGTGCATACACTTCAGTAATACAGGTAAAGAGTACAGAACATGTAATACCTCCCTGTAGTGTAGGGGGCGCTACCCAGACACCAGTCAGTGCATACACTTCAGTAATACAGGTAAAGAGTACAGAACATGTAATACCTCCCTGTAGTGTAGGGGGCGCTACCCAGACACAAGTCAGTGCATACACTTCAGTAATACAGGTAAAGAGTACAGAACATGTAATACCTCCCTGTAGTGTAGGGGGCGCTACCCAGACACAAGTCAGTGCATACACTTCAGTAATACAGGTGTTTTACCAGTGAATGCCCATTTTGATTGGTCAGTTTTTCCGGCCATTGACACGTGTCACAGATCTTGACTGTCTATAGCTTTGTATGTTGAGTCTGGTTCCAAGTTACAATGGTCCAGAAAAGACCATTATATACTGAAACTATTGTATGTTGAGGCCATTGTAAGTTGAGAGATCACTGTATATCCTGAAGGTATTTAGTGGTGGACCCTTATATTATCCTTTTTATAGTTTATGATTGTCAGGAAGTTCTCTCATAGCTGCAATAGGGATTCTTGCTCAACTTTCCAGAGATCCTGAATGTCACACAAGGCTGAAGGACCATGCCCTCTGCCCTCAGTAGTGTCTGTCTATATCAGTGTTTCCTAACCAGGCTGCCTCCAGCTGTTGCAGAACTACAACTCCCAGCATGCCCGGACAGCCAACGGCTGTCCGGGCATGCTGGGAGTTGTACTTCTGTAACAGCTGGAGGCACCCTGGTTGGGAAACACAGGTCTATATTGTAGTTCTGACATTCTACTCCTAAAACAGCTGAATAAAAGCAATACAGAGCAGTCTTACCCAGGGCAGTGCCATAGCCAGCCGTGGCTAGCGAGCCAGTGTTGCAGTGGGTCATGATCACCACCCCGGCGGGGGCATTAGTAGTCTGCAGGATGTGTTGTGCCCCCAGGTCCCCGATCTTACGATTGTCTTTGACGTCATTCTTCAGGAGGGATTCTGCCCACTGGATGGCCCTGACAATGACAGGAGATGAGGTAGAGAAGGTGGCAGAGGCTGGGCACAAGCGTGGCTGGCACTTACACCTACCTGTCAGTCAGCTCCTGTACGCTCACCCCGGGTTTCTCCGCTTCCTGCGCCAGGAATGCATTGAGCTCGTCCGCAGCCTTCTTCATGTTGACGGCGGTGGGCCGGGCCCCCACCAACAAGTTCATGGATTCCCGGACGAACGACAGGAGGTCTGACGTCTGCTGGGGAGGGCTGGAGGTCAGCTCCACGGCCAGGCTGAGGGAGCCCACGATGGCGATCGCCGGAGCGCCACGGACCTGGAGAACGGGAAAAGATGCCATATTGGTTATTGTACACTTCCAAGCCTTTCCTGAAACCGTATGGGCGCCACTTTGTGCTCATAAAGGAGGGGGGCGCCAGAATCGCCAAAATAAAGGCAATCCTCTCTAAAACTAACTTTCCACTCTAAGGCCATTAGAGATGAGCGAACGTACAGTAAATTCGATTCGTCACAAACCTCTCGGCTCGGCAGTTGATGACTTTTCCTGTATAAATTAGTTCAGCTTTCAGGTGCTCCCGTGGGCTAGAAAAGGTGGATACAGTCCTAGGAGACTCTTTCCTAGGACTGTATCCACCTTTTCCAGCCCACCGGAATCGAGTTTACTTTAAGTTCGCTCATCTCTAAAGGCCATGTTCACACAGCACAATTTCCTGTGGATAAGGGGATAGGTTAAAGGGGTATTCCAGGAATTTTTTTTATTTGACTATGCTACAAGGACTGTAAAGTTAGTATAGTTCATAATATAGTGTCTGTACCTGTGTGTGACGGTTTTCTCACAATTCTTCTGTGATTTTCACCCCAATATTTATTTTTAACAGCATACAAAATGACTGTTGTCTCAGATTTTTCCCAGCTTGCAATGTGGACGAGACCTGATATCACTAGTCAGGGAGCCTGTCTGCTTCAATGGATGGAGCGATCGCTTGGTGGGAGAGAGATCAATCTGCAACTAATGCAACAGCTGTAGGCACCCTGATTGAAAACCACAGGTCTTTTGAATGGATGCAGCTCATTTATGTTTAAATGGGTGGGGTGGCTGATGTGTGGGAGGGAGGAAAATGGAATTATGGGATTTGTAGGCAAAAATAATCTCACAACATAGCCATTTAGCCCCAAGACAAGCGAAGATCCTTCCTAAGCATGTCCATTACTGTCTGCCAGGTACATACTAAAATCACCTTATGATGGAGAACCCCTTTTAATTTCTGCTGGAGTTCACCTTTCAATGGGCCCTCTCATTAAAGCTACTTTTTGTTACTGCACTCCTTATGGTAAAAAAAAAAAAAAAAAATCTTCCTAATGTACTTTGTTAAAAAAAAAAATAATAATAATAATATTAAGTTTTCTATGTTTTATTTGTGCTTAAAAAAAAGCTGCCACTAGGTGTCTCCCTACTTGTCCAGAGCACATCCCCCCACCCCCCCAATCTCTTGCACAGACATTGGACTCCTGCTGGCCTGGCAGAAGTCCAAAATCAGGAAATGCTGAGGGGTGTGTGTGCAGCCTTAGCCAATCATAGCTCATCTCACACTGAACTGCTCTGGGTTGTGTGTAGCAGAGTGAGGAAGGAAGTTCTCCCTTGTATGGCTTACGATCAGGGGTCTCACACTGGCAGCCCGCAGGCAATTTGCGGCCCAGGCGCCAGGCAGGTGATTTCTTCAGTATTTCAGCCCCGCTTCGACAAGCAGCACTAAATGCCTGAAGACTTCACACACATCCGCACACACAGCTACGGTACATATATCTTCCTGCTGCAGCCAATAACGAGCCTTCCTGGAGGGATGAGCGCGATTGGTGAAGTCATCGCATCTGCAGGACGCTGACATCCTGCGCGGCACATGCGATGACGTCACCCAACACGCGCATCCTGTGAAGAAGGCTCGTTTTGGGCTGCAGCAGGAAGATGTAAGTACTGTAGCTGTGAAACTTAACTTGCCTAATAAGGGAGGACCTGCTTATCACCAGGGGCTAACCTATCTTAGGGGCATAATTGTTTATATAGGAGCCCTGCCTGCCGGGGGTAATATCTATGTGGGGCCTGTACAACTATTGGGAACCCCTACCTGATCCTCACGTAGGGCTCCCCTGTAGGTAGACAGGCCCCCACATAGATATTACCCCCTTAAGTGATAGGGATCATAAAAAACAGTGTCCCCATAGCCGATTGTGACACCTGCAGTTGCTCCTTTGCTGAGGCAGCTGACCCAGCGTGATTGGCTGAGCCAAAGATTTTTTCGGATCACCGTCCTATGCAGATAGAATTGGCATGTGAATTTTTTTTTTTGCAGATCCCGCTCTGAAACACATTGCCATCTATGGAGACTGCGCATTTCTGAGCTGTCCTGGCACTGGCTGTTGGGTCGGCTGCAATAATTACGCCGTGTGAACAGGGCCTTAGAGTTGCAAACCTTCGCCATTTTCAAGATCTTTGCTTGTGATCAGTGAATCAGAACAACAATACGTCCCAGAGCTGAGGGTTTGCTAGAGGTGTAGAGCTGAACAAGCAACGCTGCATGTGGGTAGTAGGGGATGTGGACAACACCACATACACGCATAGCAGAGCCAAGCACCGCCGCATACACACTTAAAGCAGGCACCGCCGCAGAGCAGGCACCGCCATATACGCATAGCAGAGCAGGCACCGCCATATACGCAGAGCAGGCACCGCCATATACGCAGAGCAGGCACCGCCATATACGCAGAGCAGGCACCGCCATATACGCAGAGCAGGCACCGCCATATACGCAGAGCAGGCACCGCCATATACGCAGAGCAGGCACCGCCATATACGCAGAGCAGGCACCGCCATATACGCAGAGCAGGCACCGCCATATACGCAGAGCAGAGCAGGCACCGCCATATACGCAGAGCAGAGCAGGCACCGCCATATACGCAGAGCAGAGCAGGCACCGCCATATACGCAGAGCAGAGCAGGCACCGCCATATACGCAGAGCAGGCACCGCCATATACGCATAGCAGGCATCGCCATATACGCATAGCAGAGCAGGCCCCGCCATATACGCATAGCAGAGCAGGCCCCGCTATACACATAACAGAGCAGGCCCCCCTATACACATAACAGAGCAGGCCCCGCTATACACATAACAGAGCAGGCCCCGCTATACACATAACAGAGCAGACACCACTATACACATAACAGAGCAGGCCCCGCTATACACATAACAGAGCAGGCCCCGCTATACACATAACAGAGCAGGCCCCGCTATACACATAACAGAGCAGGCCCCGCTATACACATAACAGAGCAGGCCCCGCTATACACATAACAGAGCAGGCCCCGCTATACACATAACAGAGCAGGCCCCGCTATACACATAACAGAGCAGGCCCCGCTATACACATAACAGAGCAGGCCCCGCTATACACATAACAGTGCAGGCCCCGCTATACACATAGCAGAGCAGACACCACTATACACATAGCAGAGCAGGCCCCACTATACACATAACAGAGCAGGCCCCACTATACACATAACAGAGCAGGCCCCACTATACACATAACAGAGCAGGCCCCACTATACACATAACAGAGCAGGCCCCACTATACACATAACAGAGCAGGCCCCACTATACACATAACAGAGCAGGCCCCACTATACACATAACAGAGCAGGCCCCACTATACACATAACAGAGCAGGCCCCACTATACACATAACAGAGCAGGCCCCACTATACACATAACTGTATGGGACCTGTCCTGTAATGGGAATAGGTCCCACTGACTGTATGGACACTGGGGGGTTAACATGTGCCGAACAAGGTTGGGCCCTCCCACAGGTCGGGTGGGAACTAGGGGAGGATAGTTACGCCCATTGGGGATATAGGAGACTCTCCTGCTTCCTCCCCTCCTCTTACCTCACCAGCAACGAGAGACGTAGGTGCTCGCTATGGATGACGAGGCTGTGTGGTTGGCGATACGGGAGCGGTTGCTGGCTGATCCTGGGCTCCTGTCACGGCTCCTTCCCGATATGGCCTCCGCTGGGGTTCCCTCCTCGGCCCGGTCCTTGTCATCGGCGGCGGTTTCGGTGCCTGCAGCGAGCCGCCAGACGGGTAGGCAATCCCGCCCCCCTTCTAGATTGAGTCCCAGCCCGCCGCGGGTTAATACCAGCGGGCGGCGGGGACGTGCTGTGGCGCAGGCTTTGGCCTCTGCATCGGGGCCTGGGCCTGCTGCTGCTAGTGCCGGGTTGCGGGGGATGGCTCCTCCCCTTCCTGCGCGCGCGCTTCCGGTAGTCGCGCGCGCATCTTCCCATGACCCCGGGCAGTGCAGTGAGAATTCCGGGGTCATGGGAAATCATCATGCCCCCTCGGCCGGATCTCGTGCCTCCTCGTCGGCTGACGAGGTTCCGGACACGCCGCCGGCGCGGGTATAGGCGGTCAGCCTGCCACATGGTGGTGGGCTGGCTGTGTCCCAACCCCTACCTGTAGACTTGGGGGAGGAGGACCCCTTATTTGAAGATGCCCGAGATAGCATGGGCCCCGGGGATGATGCTGCTGGCCCTTCTTCTCTGACTGTCCCTCAGGTAGCGCCCCCACCTCCCCCTCCCCTCCCTATCACCGGCCCTTCACTGTCTCTTGCTGGGGGTCAGGTGTTTGAGCAGCAGGTCAGCCAGCCCCCGCGTGACCGTGATTCAAGGGGGTCTTTGAGGAGTGTACGCAGGCGTTTTTCCAGGTCATCCTCCCGGGGTTCTGGCCGCTCTCGGCGGTGCAGGGCTGCTGAGTCTCGGGCTCGTTCACACCGCAGTTGTCGCCGGGACCACAGATGCAGAGCGAGATCTGGGAGGTCCCGCTCGTCCCGCTGGCGATCGCCATCTTCTTCAAGAGACAGCTCCTGGAGCTTGGCGAGCCCGGACAGGAGGGCTCGCCGGCGTGGCAGTCATCGGCGACGTTCCAGGTCCCCTAGAAGGTCTTCACGTGGATGCGAGCAGCCCAGCGCGGCTCCAGCTCCGAATCCTGCTCCTCCTCCTGCTCCGGTGTCAGATCCGTCGACTTCTTTTGGTGCTCCTGCGCGGACTGGTGAGTTCGACTTTGCGGGGGCTTGGGGTTCTGGGGGTGGGTCTGCTGATGTTTTGTCTGTTTTGAAGGCCGTTCTTTCCAAGTTGGAAGGGCCGCCAGGGGAAAAATTGGCTACCCCAGCCCGTCGTGTGTCCTCGGTTAGGGCGGGCGTACACAAGGAGGCTATTTTTTGTGGGCTTAGCCCTTTGGGGGTGCATGTGGACAAAGCGGTTAAGGAGAAGATTTGGGGTAATGCATATGTGGATTTGTGGTCCCTGGTTTCTGTGGACCAACATACCATAGATAAGGAGCGGAGACCTCAGTCTGAGAAGGCGGGTCCCTTTAGGCCTAAGGTTGCCAAGTCCATGGGTAACTGGTTACAGGCCTTTGCTGTCTTGGGGTGTGTTATGGGTGAAAAGCATCCAGAAGGCTGTTCGGAACTTTTTATTTATATGGATTCATGGGGGTTCTGCCTGGTGGCGTTACGACGAAGAATTTCGTCGGCGGCTGGCGTTGCAGCCGGAGGTTGGTTGGGGTGTTAAGGCGACTCATGTCTGGTTGCGCCTAATGATGTCCCAAAAAGGGCTGTCCTTTCAGTCAGGGGCCACTGGTCAACCCGGGGCTACGGGGTCAGTGGCCGTGCGAAGGCCCGGGGCTTGTTGGCTCTTCAATGAGGGCCACTGCCGATTTCTCAGCTTGTGCAAGTACAAGCATGAGTGTTCCTCCTGCGGCGGGGGACATGCCGCAGTGCGCTGTCCTATGGCTGCAAAAACGCCCGCCCGGCGTCTGCTGCCGGAGGGAAGGACCCCAGTGAGGGTGGCCGCGATGCGCCCGTGGTTAGAGCGGTACCCCATTAGGGAAGCCGCTTTGGTTCTAACAGATGGTTTTGAATGTGGTTTCTTTATTCCGTTTGTTTTGAGTACGGTTGGTGGTGTTTTTCCGGATAATTTGAAATCGGCTCGTGAGCATCCTGACGTGCTCCGGGACAAGATTGGCAAGGAGGTGGCTTTGGGTAGGTTTATGGGCCCCTTTTCCGTCCCGCCTTTTCACAACCTGCGGGTGTCCCCTTTAGGTGTGGTGCCCAAGAAGGAGGCAGGGAAGTTCCGGCTCATCCATCACCTATCGTACCCGAAGGGTTCTTCGGTGAATGACGGAATTCCCAAGGAGGATGCGTCTGTGTCCTATGTTTCTTTTGATAGGGCAGTTGCCCTGGTTAGGAGTGCGGGAGCGGGGGCCTTGATGGCAAAATCCGACATTGAATCAGCATTCAGGTTGTTGCCGGTTCATCCGGAATGTCACCACCTGCTGGGGTGTCGGGTTGACGGGTTGTTTTATTTTGATGTTTGTTTACCTATGGGCTGTTCCATCTCGTGCCACTACTTTGAGTTGTTCAGTTCATTTTTGGAATGGGTGGTTCGTGTGGAAACAGGCAGTTCCTCTATTATTCATTACTTGGACGATTTTTTGTTTGTTGCCCCAGCCGGGTCTTCCAGGTGTCGTTTTCTTTTGGATTCTTTTTGTTGTTCCTTTGTCGGCGGATAAGACGGAGGGTCCTGCTACTGTGATGTCGTTCTTGGGCATTGAGATTGTTTCGGTTGCAATGGTTTTTCGCCTGCCGAGTGAGAAGTTGGAATCTTTGTTGGATTTAGTGGAAGTTTTTTGTGAGGTTAAGAAGGTCACGTTGCGGCAAATGCAGGTGTTGTTGGGTCACCTTGTCTTTGCGTGCAGAGTTATGCCCATGGGGCGGGTTTTTTCACGGAGGCCGTCTTTGTCCACGCGAGGGGCGCGGCATCCGGACCACAGGATCCGCATTTCCCGGCAGTTGCGGGCTGATGTTTTGGTTTGGAGGGAATTTTTGAGATGCTACAATGGTCGCACTTGTTGGCAGGCGGCTGAATTGCCCAATGGTGAACTTCAACTGTTCACGGACGCTGCAGGGTCTTTGGGTTTCGGGGCTTTCTTTGATGGTGCGTGGTGTGCCGAGGAGTGGCGTGAAGATGGGCGATGCCGGAACCTTACGTTGCTGGAACTTTTTACCGTTGTGGTTGCGGTGGAACTTTGGGGGAATCTTTTTAGTAACCGCCGGTTGTTTTCTGGTCTGACAATGTGAGTGTGGTTCACTGTGTTAACGGTCTCACGTCCTCTTCGCTTCCTGTGTTGTCTCTGCTTCGTCATCTGGTGCTTCGCTGTCTGGAGCTAAATATTTGGTTCCGGGCCTGCCACGTCCCTGGGATTGACAATGTGATTGCTGATGCTTTGTCCCGTTTTCAGTTTCAGGCCTTTCGGAAGATGTGCCCGGACGCGGTCCAGGAGGGCACTCCTTGCCCCCGGTTGGTGTGGGACTTGGTGACGGTCGATTGATGCCCCTTATCCAATCATCGGTAGCGGCTGCTACTTGGACAGGACATGGTAATGCGTGGGCTGCTTGGTGGGGCATGGCTGCTGGACGCCCGGTGGAAGTCTGTGGGGAGTCCCGCTTATCGGTAACCATTGACTATTTGTTATCTTTGCGCGCAGCTGCTGTTTCCGCTGTGGTGGCCCGCTGGAGGCTGGCGGGTGTGAGTTTTTACTTTAAACTTTTGGGTTGGGAAGATGTGACGAAGCGTTTTTTTAATTCAGCAGGCGCTGAAGGGTTGGCAGAAGACCCACGTCAGGCGCGAGCGCAGGCGCCCGGTTTCCTATGCTTTGTTGGTGGCTCTGCTGTCGGCTACGGAGGAGTGTTGTCCTTCTCAATTTGAGTCGTTGCTTTTTTCTGCAGCTTTTTGCGCCGCGTTTTTTGGCGCTTTTCGGGTCGGTGAGATGGTTCCCACGTCTAAGTCGGGCGTGGGTGGTTTGTTGTTTGAGGATGTAGTTTGCTCAAACGGCGTATTGCAGTTACGTATCCGCAGGTCCAAGACGGATCAGATGGGCCAAGGGGCGTGGGTTAGTTTGTGGTCTGTGGATGGGGAAGTGTGTCCTGTTCGGGATTTTTTGGGTTATTTGGTGGTTCGCGCGGGTGGTGAGCATTTTTTCGCGCATGCTGACGGTTCCCCCCCTGACGCGCTATCAGTTCCAGGCGGTTTTTAAGCGGTGCCTTGGGGCTGTTGGTGCCCCGGCGGCTGAATTTGGCACACATTCCTTTCGGATTGGTGCGGCTACGGAAGCGTCGCGTGCCGGGCTGGCTGTAGCGGACATTCAGCGAATTGGGAGATGGCGCTCGGCATGTTATGCGGGATACGTTAGTCCGGAACTGCTTCTTTAACTTGTTTTCTGTTTCAGAGTCTCCGGTGGCTTCCGTGTTCTTCTTGGGGCATTCGTATATCCACCGGGCGGCCCAGAGGGCGAGTT
Organism: Hyla sarda; assembly: GCF_029499605.1. NCBI lineage: Eukaryota > Metazoa > Chordata > Amphibia > Anura > Hylidae > Hyla > Hyla sarda. The sequence continues at coordinate 28,882,060 of NC_079192.1, read as the reverse complement.
GCCGTCCTGGCGGAAGATCGTTAGGTGTTCCCAACATTGATGCCCACTGGCGTGGGATTCCGGGCATGCGTTGGCAGCAAATTCTTTCGGAAGCAGTGGTTATTGCCGGTATGGTTCGCTCTCCGGTGATTTTGGTTGTTCATGCCGGTGAGAACGACCTTTGTTTTACCCGCTTTCCAGAGCTCATCACCGTCATGAAAGTTGATGTGGAGAGGTTATATGGCTTCTTTACGGAGCTGGTTCTGGTATGGTCGGAGATTGTTCCTCGGGTCAAGTGGCAAGGGGCCAGTGATGCTGAGGCCATTGAGCGGTCTCGCTGCCTGGTCAATGCTAGAATTGCTCGTTTTGTTCGGTCCAAGGGCGGGGTGGTGGTCTGTCACCGCGAGCTGGAGGGTGACAACAGACGATTCATGATCGCAGATGGGGTCCACCTCAATGATATTGGGCTGGACATTTTTCTACAGGGCCTGCAGGATGGTCTGGAGCAGGCCCTGTTCCTGTTGAGTGGCGGTCGGAGCTCCGTGTAGGGATACACGGGCTCTTAGTGGCATGGAAATGGTATGACCTTAGAAGATGGAAGATGCCGTTGGCAGTCATGCCAGTCGGGGATCCGACGGTTGGCATTCCTCTGCGGCTGTGGAAAAGGTCAATATCACCGTTTTTTGTTATATGGTTACTGCTATGCAGTGTTGAGTTAGAGTTGCACGCTATAGTGCTGTTTATTACTATTAATAAAATTGGAGCTGTGACCACCACCTCAGCCCACTAAAAGAGAAGCACGGTGTGTCTGTTGTTATTTACCGAGCGGGGGGAGGGCAAAAGGTTTTGTAGAGGGAAGGTGTGTTCAATGCAGTCAGAGCAGGCCCCGCTATACACATAGCACAGCAGGCCCCGCTATACACATAGCACAGCAGGCCCCGCTATACACATAGCACAGCAGGCCCCGCTATACACATAGCACAGCAGGCCCCGCTATACACATAGCACAGCAGGCCCCGCTATACACATAGCACAGCAGGCCCCGCTATACACATAGCACAGCAGGCCCCGCTATACACATAGCACAGCAGGCCCCGCTATACACATAGCACAGCAGGCCCCGCTATACACATAGCACAGCAGGCCCCGCTATACACATAGCACAGCAGGCCCCGCTATACACATAGCACAGCAGGCCCCGCTATACACATAGCACAGCAGGCCCCGCTATACACATAGCACAGCAGGCCCCGCTATACACATAGCACAGCAGGCCCCGCTATACACATAGCACAGCAGGCCCCGCTATACACATAGCACAGCAGGCCCCGCTATACACATAGCACAGCAGGCCCCGCTATACACATAGCACAGCAGGCCCCGCTATACACATAGCACAGCAGGCCCCGCTATACACATAGCACAGCAGGCCCCGCTATACACATAGCACAGCAGGCCCCGCTATACACATAGCACAGCAGGCCCCGCTATACACATAGCACAGCAGGCCCCGCTATACACATAGCACAGCAGGCCCCGCTATACACATAGCACAGCAGGCCCCGCTATACACATAGCACAGCAGGCCCCGCTATACACATAGCACAGCAGGCCCCGCTATACACATAGCACGGCAGGCCCCGCTATACACATAGCACGGCAGGCCCCGCTATACACATAGCACGGCAGGCCCCGCTATACACATAGCACGGCAGGCCCCGCTATACACATAGCACGGCAGGCCCCGCTATACACATAGCACGGCAGGCCCCGCTATACACATAGCACGGCAGGCCCCGCTATACACATAACAGGGCAGGCCCCGCTATACACATAGCAGAGCAGGCCCCGCTATACACATAGCAGAGCAGGCCCCGCTATACACATAACAGAGCAGACCCCGCTATACACATAACAGAGCAGACCCCGCTATACACATAACAGAGCAGGCCCCGCTATACACATAACAGAGCAGACCCCACTATACACATAACAGAGCAGACCCCACTATACACATAACAGAGCAGACCCCACTATACACATAACAGAGCAGACCCCACTATACACATAACAGAGCAGACCCCACTATACACATAGCAGACCCCACTATACACATAACAGAGCAGACCCCACTATACACATAACAGAGCAGACCCCACTATACACATAACAGAGCAGACCCCACTATACACATAACAGAGCAGACCCCACTATACACATAACAGAGCAGACCCCACTATACACATAGCAGACCCCACTATACACATAACAGAGCAGACCCCACTATACACATAACAGAGCAGGCCCCCCTATACACATAACAGAGCAGGCCCCACTATACACATAACAGAGCAGACCCCACTATATACACATAACAGAGCAGACCCCACTATACACATAACAGAGCAGACCCCACTATACACATAACAGAGCAGACCCCACTATACACAACAGAGCAGACCCCACTATACACAACAGAGCAGACCCCACTATACACAACAGAGCAGACCCCACTATACACATAACAGAGCAGACCCCACTATACACATAACAGAGCAGACCCCACTATACACAACAGAGCAGACCCCACTATACACATAACAGAGCAGACCCCACTATACACATAACAGAGCAGACCCCACTATACACATAACAGAGCAGACCCCACTATACACATAACAGAGCAGACCCCACTATACACATAACAGAGCAGACCCCACTATACACATAACAGAGCAGACCCCACTATACACATAACAGAGCAGACCCCACTATACACATAACAGAGCAGACCCCACTATACACATAACAGAGCAGACCCCACTATACACATAACAGAGCAGGCCCCACTATACACATAACAGAGCAGACCCCACTATATACACATAACAGAGCAGACCCCACTATACACATAACAGAGCAGACCCCGCTATACACATAACAGAGCAGGCCCCGCTATACACATAACAGAGCAGGCCCCGCTATACACATAACAGAGCAGACCCCACTATACACATAACAGAGCAGACCCCACTATACACACAACAGAGCAGACCCCACTATACACATAACAGAGCAGACCCCACTATACACATAACAGAGCAGACCCCACTATACACATAGCAGACCCCACTATACACATAACAGAGCAGACCCCACTATACACATAACAGAGCAGACCCCACTATACACATAACAGAGCAGACCCCACTATACACATAACAGAGCAGACCCCACTATACACATAACAGAGCAGACCCCACTATACACATAACAGAGCAGACCCCACTATACACATAGCAGACCCCACTATACACATAGCAGACCCCACTATACACATAACAGAGCAGACCCCACTATACACATAACAGAGCAGACCCCACTATACACATAACAGAGCAGACCCCACTATACACATAACAGAGCAGACCCCGCTATACACATAGCAGAGCAGGCCCCGCTATACACATAACAGAGCAGGCCCCACTATACACATAACAGAGCAGACCCCACTATACACATAACAGAGCAGACCCCACTATACACATAGCAGACCCCACTATACACATAACAGAGCAGACCCCACTATACACATAACAGAGCAGGCCCCCCTATACACATAACAGAGCAGGCCCCACTATACACATAACAGAGCAGACCCCACTATATACACATAACAGAGCAGACCCCACTATACACATAACAGAGCAGACCCCACTATACACATAACAGAGCAGACCCCACTATACACAACAGAGCAGACCCCACTATACACAACAGAGCAGACCCCACTATACACAACAGAGCAGACCCCACTATACACATAACAGAGCAGACCCCACTATACACATAACAGAGCAGACCCCACTATACACAACAGAGCAGACCCCACTATACACATAACAGAGCAGACCCCACTATACACATAACAGAGCAGACCCCACTATACACATAACAGAGCAGACCCCACTATACACATAACAGAGCAGACCCCACTATACACAACAGAGCAGACCCCACTATACACATAACAGAGCAGACCCCACTATACACATAACAGAGCAGACCCCACTATACACATAACAGAGCAGACCCCACTATACACATAACAGAGCAGACCCCACTATACACATAACAGAGCAGACCCCACTATACACATAACAGAGCAGACCCCACTATACACATAACAGAGCAGACCCCACTATACACATAACAGAGCAGACCCCACTATACACATAACAGACCCCACTATACACATAACAGAGCAGACCCCACTATACACATAACAGAGCAGACCCCACTATACACATAACAGAGCAGACCCCACTATACACATAACAGAGCAGACCCCACTATACACATAGCAGACCCCACTATACACATAGCAGACCCCACTATACACATAGCAGACCCCACTATACACATAGCAGAGCAGACCCCACTATACACATAGCAGAGCAGACCCCACTATACACATAACAGAGCAGACCCCACTATACACATAGCAGAGCAGACCCCACTATACACATAGCAGAGCAGACCCCACTATACACATAGCAGAGCAGACCCCACTATACACATAACAGAGCAGACCCCACTATACACATAACAGAGCAGACCCCACTATACACATAACAGAGCAGACCCCACTATACACATAGCAGAGCAGACCCCACTATACACATAGCAGAGCAGACCCCACTATACACATAACAGAGCAGACACCACTATACACATAACAGAGCAGACCCCACTATACACATAACAGAGCAGGCCCCACTATACACATAACAGAGCAGACCCCACTATACACATAACAGAGCAGACCCCACTATACACATAACAGAGCAGACCCCACTATACACATAACAGACCCCACTATACACATAACAGAGCAGACCCCACTATATACACATAACAGAGCAGACACCACTATACACATAGCAGACCCCACTATACACATAGCAGACCCCACTATACACATAACAGAGCAGACCCCACTATACACATAGCAGAGCAGACCCCACTATACACATAGCAGAGCAGACCCCACTATACACATAACAGAGCAGACACCACTATACACATAACAGAGCAGACCCCACTATACACATAACAGAGCAGGCCCCACTATACACATAACAGAGCAGACCCCACTATACACATAACAGAGCAGACCCCACTATACACATAACAGAGCAGACCCCACTATACACATAACAGACCCCACTATACACATAACAGAGCAGACCCCACTATATACACATAACAGAGCAGACACCACTATACACATAGCAGACCCCACTATACACATAGCAGACCCCACTATACACATAGCAGAGCAGACCCCACTATACACATAGCAGAGCAGACCCCACTATACACATAGCAGAGCAGACCCCACTATACACATAACAGAGCAGACCCCACTATACACATAACAGAGCAGACCCCACTATACACATAACAGAGCAGACCCCACTATACACATAACAGAGCAGACCCCACTATACACATAACAGAGCAGACCCCACTATACACATAACAGAGCAGACCCCACTATACACATAACAGAGCAGACCCCACTATACACATAACAGAGCAGACCCCACTATACACATAGCAGACCCCACTATACACATAGCAGACCCCACTATACACATAGCAGAGCAGACCCCACTATACATATAACAGAGCAGACCCCACTATACACATAACAGAGCAGACCCCACTATACACATAACAGAGCAGACCCCACTATACACATAGCAGACCCCACTATACACATAGCAGACCCCACTATACACATAGCAGACCCCACTATACACATAGCAGACCCCACTATACACATAGCAGAGCAGACCCCACTATACACATAGCAGAGCAGACCCCACTATACACATAGCAGAGCAGACCCCGCTATACACATAACAGAGCAGACCCCACTATACACATAACAGAGCAGGCCCCGCTATACACATAACAGAGCAGACCCCACTATACACATAACAGAGCAGACCCCACTATACACATAACAGAGCAGACCCCACTATACACATAACAGAGCAGACCCCACTATACACATAACAGAGCAGACCCCGCTATACACATAACAGAGCAGACCCCGCTATACACATAACAGAGCAGACCCCACTATACACATAACAGAGCAGACCCCACTATACACACAACAGAGCAGACCCCACTATACACATAACAGAGCAGACCCCACTATACACATAGCAGAGCAGACCCCACTATATACACATAACAGAGCAGACCCCACTATACACATAACAGACCCCACTATACACATAGCAGACCCCACTATACACATAACAGAGCAGACCCCACTATACACATAACAGACCCCACTATACACATAACAGAGCAGACCCCACTATACACATAACAGAGCAGACCCCACTATACACATAACAGAGCAGACCCCACTATACACATAACAGAGCAGACCCCACTATACACATAACAGAGCAGACCCCACTATACACATAACAGAGCAGACCCCACTATACACATAACAGAGCAGACCCCACTATACACATAACAGAGCAGACCCCACTATACACATAACAGAGCAGACACCACTATACACATAGCAGACCCCACTATACACATAGCAGAGCAGACCCCACTATACATATAACAGAGCAGACCCCACTATACACATAACAGAGCAGACCCCACTATACACATAACAGAGCAGACCCCACTATACACATAGCAGACCCCACTATACACATAGCAGACCCCACTATACACATAACAGAGCAGACCCCACTATACACATAACAGACCCCACTATACACATAACAGACCCCACTATACACATAACAGAGCAGACCCCACTATACACATAACAGAGCAGACCCCACTATACACACAACAGAGCAGACCCCACTATACACATAACAGAGCAGACCCCACTATACACACAACAGAGCAGACCCCACTATACACATAACAGAGCAGACCCCACTATACACATAACAGAGCAGGCCCCACTATACACATAGCAGAGCAGACCCCACTATACACATAGCAGAGCAGACCCCACTATACACATAACAGAGCAGACCCCGCTATACACATAACAGAGCAGACCCCACTATACACATAACAGAGCAGACCCCACTATACACATAACAGAGCAGACCCCACTATACACATAACAGAGCAGACCCCACTATACACATAACAGAGCAGACCCCACTATACACATAACAGAGCAGACCCCACTATACACATAACAGAGCAGACCCCACTATACACATAACAGAGCAGACCCCACTATACACATAACAGAGCAGACCCCACTATACACATAACAGAGCAGACACCACTATACACATAGCAGACCCCACTATACACATAGCAGACCCCACTATACACATAGCAGAGCAGACCCCACTATACACATAGCAGAGCAGACCCCACTATACACATAGCAGAGCAGACCCCACTATACACATAGCAGAGCAGACCCCACTATACACATAACAGGGCAGACCCCGCTATACACATAACAGGGCAGACCCCGCTATACACATAACAGAGCAGACCCCACTATACACATAACAGAGCAGACCCCACTATACACATAGCAGAGCAGACCCCACTATACACATAGCAGAGCAGACCCCACTATACACATAGCAGACCCCACTATACACATAGCAGAGCAGACCCCACTATACACATAACAGAGCAGACCCCACTATACACATAACAGAGCAGACCCCACTATACACATAGCAGAGCAGACCCCACTATACACATAGCAGAGCAGACCCCACTATACACATAGCAGAGCAGACCCCACTATACACATAGCAGAGCAGACCCCACTATACACATAACAGAGCAGACCCCACTATACACATAACAGAGCAGACCCCACTATACACATAACAGAGCAGACCCCACTATACACATAACAGAGCAGACCCCACTATACACATAACAGAGCAGACCCCACTATACACATAACAGAGCAGACCCCACTATACACATAACAGAGCAGACCCCACTATACACATAACAGAGCAGACCCCACTATACACATAACAGAGCAGACCCCACTATACACATAACAGAGCAGACCCCACTATACACATAACAGAGCAGACCCCACTATACACATAACAGAGCAGACCCCACTATACACATAACAGAGCAGACCCCACTATACACATAACAGAGCAGACCCCACTATACACATAACAGAGCAGACCCCGCTATACACATAACAGAGCAGACCCCGCTATACACATAACAGAGCAGACCCCACTATACACATAACAGAGCAGACCCCACTATACACATAACAGAGCAGACCCCACTATATACACATAACAGAGCAGACCCCACTATACACATAACAGAGCAGACCCCACTATACACATAACAGAGCAGACCCCACTATACACATAACAGAGCAGACCCCACTATACACATAACAGAGCAGACCCCACTATACACATAACAGAGCAGACCCCACTATACACATAACAGAGCAGACCCCACTATACACATAACAGAGCAGACCCCACTATACACATAACAGAGCAGACCCCACTATACACATAACAGAGCAGACCCCACTATACACATAACAGAGCAGACCCCACTATACACATAACAGAGCAGACCCCACTATACACATAACAGAGCAGACCCCACTATACACATAACAGAGCAGACCCCACTATACACATAACAGAGCAGACCCCACTATACACATAACAGAGCAGACCCCACTATACACATAACAGAGCAGACCCCACTATACACATAACAGAGCAGACCCCACTATACACATAACAGAGCAGACCCCACTATACACATAACAGAGCAGACCCCGCTATACACATAACAGAGCAGACCCCACTATACACATAACAGAGCAGACCCCGCTATACACATAACAGAGCAGACCCCGCTATACACATAACAGAGCAGACCCCGCTATACACATAACAGAGCAGACCCCGCTATACACATAACAGAGCAGACCCCACTATACACATAACAGAGCAGACCCCACTATACACATATAACAGCAGACCCCACTATACACATATAACAGAGCAGACCCCACTATACACATAACAGAGCAGACCCCACTATACACATAACAGACCCCACTATACACATAACAGAGCAGACCCCACTATACACATAACAGAGCAGACCCCACTATACACATAACAGAGCAGACCCCACTATACACATAACAGAGCAGACCCCACTATACACATAACAGAGCAGACCCCTCTATACACATAACAGACCCCACTATACACATAACAGAGCAGACCCCACTATACACATAACAGAGCAGACCCCACTATACACATATAACAGAGCAGACCCCACTATACACATAACAGAGCAGACCCCACTATACACATAGCAGAGCAGACCCCACTATACACATAGCAGAGCAGACCCCACTATATACATAACAGAGCAGGCCCCACTATATACACATAACAGAGCAGACCCCACTATACACATAGCAGACCCCACTATACACATAGCAGAGCAGACACCACTATACACATAGCAGACCCCACTATACACATAGCAGACCCCACTATACACATAACAGACCCCACTATACACATAACAGAGCAGACACCACTATACACATAGCAGAGCAGACACCACTATACACATAGCAGAGCAGACACCACTATACACATAACAGACCCCACTATACACATAGCAGACCCCACTATACACATAACAGACCCCACTATACACATAACAGACCCCACTATACACATAACAGAGCAGACCCCACTATACACATAGCAGAGCAGACACCACTATACACATAACAGAGCAGACCCCACTATACACATAGCAGAGCAGACCCCACTATACACATAGCAGACCCCACTATACACATAACAGACCCCACTATACACATAACAGAGCAGACACCACTATACACATAGCAGAGCAGACACCACTATACACATAACAGAGCAGACCCCACTATACACATAGCAGAGCAGACACCACTATACACATAACAGAGCAGGCCCCACTATACACATAACAGAGCAGACCCCACTATACACATAACAGAGCAGACCCCACTATACACATAACAGACCCCACTATACACATAACAGAGCAGACCCCACTATACACATAACAGAGCAGACCCCACTATACACATAACAGAGCAGACCCCACTATACACATATAACAGAGCAGACCCCACTATACACATATAACAGAGCAGACCCCACTATACACATAACAGAGCAGGCCCCGCTATACACATAACAGAGCAGACCCCACTATACACATAACAGAGCAGACACCACTATACACATAACAGAGCAGGCCCCACTATACACATATAACAGAGCAGACACCACTATACACATAACAGTGCAGGCCCCGCTATACACATAACAGAGCAGACCCCACTATACACATAGCAGAGCAGACACCACTATACACATAACAGAGCAGGCCCCACTATACACATATAACAGAGCAGACCCCACTATACACATATAACAGAGCAGGCCCCACTATACACATAACAGAGCAGACCCCACTATATACACATAACAGAGCAGGCCCCACTATACACATAGCAGACCCCACTATACACATAACAGACCCCACTATACACATAACAGAGCAGACCCCACTATACACATAGCAGAGCAGACACCACTATACACATAACAGAGCAGACCCCACTATACACATAGCAGAGCAGACCCCACTATACACATAGCAGACCCCACTATACACATAACAGACCCCACTATACACATAACAGAGCAGACACCACTATACACATAGCAGAGCAGACACCACTATACACATAACAGAGCAGACCCCACTATACACATAGCAGAGCAGACACCACTATACACATAACAGAGCAGACCCCACTATACACATAACAGACCCCACTATACACATAACAGAGAAGACCCCACTATACACATAACAGAGCAGACCCCACTATACACATAACAGAGCAGACCCCGCTATACACATAACAGAGCAGGCCCCGCTATACACATAACAGAGCAGGCCCCGCTATACACATAACAGAGCAGGCCCCGCTATACACATAACAGAGCAGACCCCGCTATACACATAACAGAGCAGACCCCACTATACACATAACAGAGCAGACCCCACTATACACATAACAGAGCAGACCCCACTATACACATAGCAGACCCCACTATACACATAGCAGACCCCACTATACACATAACAGAGCAGACCCCACTATACACATAACAGAGCAGACCCCACTATACACATAACAGAGCAGACCCCACTATACACATAACAGAGCAGACCCCACTATACACATAACAGAGCAGACCCCACTATACACATAACAGAGCAGACCCCACTATACACATAACAGAGCAGGCCCCCCTATACACATAACAGAGCAGGCCCCCCTATACACATAACAGAGCAGACCCCACTATACACATAACAGAGCAGACCCCACTATACACATAACAGAGCAGACCCCACTATATACACATAACAGAGCAGACCCCACTATATACACATAACAGAGCAGACCCCACTATACACATAACAGACACCACTATACACATAACAGAGCAGACCCCACTATACACATAGCAGAGCAGACCCCACTATACACATAGCAGAGCAGACCCCACTATATACATAACAGAGCAGACCCCACTATACACATAACAGAGCAGACCCCACTATACACATAACAGAGCAGACCCCACTATACACATAACAGAGCAGACCCCACTATACACATAACAGAGCAGACCCCACTATACACATAACAGAGCAGACCCCGCTATACACATAACAGAGCAGACCCCACTATACACATAACAGACACCACTATACACATAACAGAGCAGACCCCACTATACACATAACAGACCCCACTATACACATAACAGAGCAGACCCCACTATACACATAACAGAGCAGACCCCACTATACACATAACAGAGCAGACCCCACTATACACATAACAGAGCAGACCCCACTATACACATAACAGACCCCACTATACACATAACAGACCCCACTATACACATAGCAGACCCCACTATACACATAACAGAGCAGGCCCCACTATACACATAACAGAGCAGGCCCCACTATATACACATAACAGAGCAGACCCCACTATACACATAACAGAGCAGACCCCACTATACACATAACAGAGCAGACCCCACTATACACATAACAGAGCAGACCCCGCTATACACATAACAGAGCAGACCCCACTATACACATAACAGACACCACTATACACATAACAGAGCAGACCCCACTATACACATAACAGACCCCACTATACACATAACAGAGCAGACCCCACTATACACATAACAGAGCAGACCCCACTATACACATAACAGAGCAGACCCCACTATACACATAACAGAGCAGACCCCACTATACACATAACAGACCCCACTATACACATAACAGACCCCACTATACACATAACAGAGCAGACCCCACTATACACACAACAGAGCAGACCCCACTATACACACAACAGAGCAGACCCCACTATACACATAGCAGAGCAGACACCACTATACACATAAGAGCAGACCCCACTATACACATAACAGAGCAGACCCCACTATACACATAACAGAGCAGACCCCACTATACACATAACAGAGCAGACCCCACTATACACATAACAGAGCAGACCCCACTATACACATAACAGAGCAGACCCCACTATACACATAACAGAGCAGACCCCACTATACACATAACAGAGCAGACCCCACTATACACATAACAGACCCCACTATACACATAACAGAGCAGACCCCACTATACACATAACAGACACCACTATACACATAACAGAGCAGACCCCGCTATACACATAGCAGACCCCACTATACACATAACAGAGCAGACCCCACTATACACATAACAGAGCAGACCCCACTATACACATAACAGAGCAGACCCCACTATACACATAACAGAGCAGGCCCCACTATACACATAACAGAGCAGACACCACTATACACATAACAGAGCAGACACCACTATACACATAACAGAGCAGACACCACTATACACATAAGAGCAGACCCCACTATACACATAACAGAGCAGGCCCCACTATACACATAACAGAGCAGACACCACTATACACATAGCAGACCCCACTATACACATAGCAGACCCCACTATACACATAACAGACACCACTATACACATAGCAGACCCCACTATACACATAGCAGACCCCACTATACACATAACAGACACCACTATACACATAGCAGACCCCACTATACACATAACAGACACCACTATACACATAACAGACACCACTATACACATAACAGACACCACTATACACATAGCAGACCCCACTATACACATAGCAGAGCAGACACCACTATATACGTGTACAATGTATGTGATCAGCGCCCCCTAAGCTTTGTAATAATGTCCATAACTACAGTATATATTTTGGGGGTGACCACATTTACTCTCAATGGTCAATCACATGATTCCTGACGTCACTGTGTGTTTATTTAAACATCAAGTACAAGGCAGCCATTGTGCTGTCACCCATAGCAACCAATCGCTTTCCATTTCTATTCAGACATCCGATTGGTTACTAAAAGCCACGCCTCCACTCAGTCATCATTATAGTCATCCAACCAATCGTCTTCAAGTGCCCCATCGAGTGTCACCAGGATCCGCCCCTTAATACATCTCCGCTACTGTCACTCTAGACCCTCCCCTTTTACACCGCCGCTCACCTTCATGGTCCGAATGGCGTCCGCTCCCTCCCGCACGCCGGTCACCTGGTCATACTGACTGATCTGCGGTAGAAGCAGCTGGTTCAGCACCTGAAGGGATCCCCGGGTGTACCGCACAGACTCCAGCGACATGGCTAACACGCTGTTTCCGTGGGCGTGGTTATAGTAATGTGACTATAGCAAGGGGCGTGGTTTTAACAATAAGGCCCTCCTCCCTAAGGGCGTGGCAATACAAATGTGACTTCGGTGGGGGCGTGACGTGACCTCTTCTCAAAAGTTTTTTTTTTTTTTTTATTTAACTTTATTGTAACAACCACCCACTAGACACACTATCAGACTAAAATTCCACTCTGGACAGGAAAGATTATTATTATTATTTTTTTTATAAATCAACTTTACTATTATACTCCTATATACTATCCCCACATCAGTCCTGTGTATTACTACTATACTCCTATGTACTGTCCCTACATCAGTCCTGTGTATTACTACTATACTCCTATGTACTATCCCCACATCAGTCCTGTGTATTACTACTATACTCCTATGTACTGTCCCTACATCAGTCCTGTGTATTACTGCTATACTCCTATGTACTATCCCTACATCAGTCCTGTGTATTACTGCTATACTCCTATGTACTATCCCTACATCAGTCCTGTGTATTACTACTATACTCCTATGTACTATCCCTACATCAGTCCTGTGTATTACTACTATACTCCTATGTACTATCCCTACATCAGTCCTGTGTATTACTACTATACTCCTATGTACTATCCCTACATCAGTCCTGTGTATTACTACTATACTCCTATATACTATCCCTACATCAGTCCTGTGTATTACTACTATACTCCTATGTACTATCCCTACATCAGCCCTGTGTATTACTACTATACTCCTATGTACTATCCCTACATCAGTCCTGTGTATTACTACTATACTCCTATGTACTGTCCCTACATCAGTCCTGTGTATTACTACTATACTCCTATGTACTATCCCTACATCAGTCCTGTGCATTACTACTATACTCCTATGTACTATCCCTACATCAGTCCTGTGTATTACTACTATACTCCTATGTACTATCCCTACATCAGCCCTGTGTATTACTACTATACTCCTATGTACTATCCCTACATCAGTCCTGTGTATTACTACTATACTCCTATGTACTATCCCTACATCAGTCCTGTGTATTACTACTATACTCCTATGTACTGTCCCTACATCAGTCCTGTGTATTACTACTATACTCCTATGTACTATCCCTACATCAGTCCTGTGTATTACTACTATACTCCTATGTACTGTCCCTACATCAGTCCTGTGTATTACTACTATACTCCTATGTACTATCCCTACATCAGTCCTGTGTATTACTACTATACTCCTATGTACTATCCCTACATCAGTCCTGTGTATTACTACTATACTCCTATGTACTATCCCTACATCAGTCCTGTGTATTACTACTATACTCCTATGTACTGTCCCTACATCAGTCCTGTGTATTACTACTATACTCCTATGTACTATCCCTACATCAGTCCTGTGCATTACTACTATACTCCTATGTACTGTCCCTACATCAGTCCTGTGTATTACTACTATACTCCTATGTACTGTCCCTACATCAGTCCTGTGTATTACTGCTATACTCCTATGTACTGTCCCTACATCAGTCCTGTGTATTACTACTATACTCCTATGTACTGTCCCTACATCAGTCCTGTGTATTACTGCTATACTCCTATGTACTATCCCTACATCAATCCTGTGTATTACTACTATACTCCTATGTACTATCCCTACATCAGTCCTGTGTATTACTACTATACTCCTATGGACTGTCCCTACATCAGTCCTGTGTATTACTACTATACTCCTATGTACTATCCCTACATCAGTCCTGTGTATTACTACTATACTCCTATGTACTATCCCTACATCAGCCCTGTGTATTACTACTATACTCCTATGTACTGTCCCTACATCAGTCCTGTATATTACTACTATACTCCTATGTACTATCCCTACATCAGCCCTGTGTATTACTACTATACTCCTATGTACTATCCCTACATCAGCCCTGTGTATTACTATTATACTCCTATGTACTGTCCTTACATCAGTCCTGTGTATTACTACTATACTCCTATGTACTGTCCTTACATCAGTCCTGTGTATTACTACTATACTCCTATGTACTATCCCTACATCAGTCCTGTGTATTACTACTATACTCCTATGTACTATCCCTACATCAGTCCTGTGTATTACTACTATACTCCTATGTACTGTCCCTACATCAGTCCTGTGTATTACTACTATACTCCTATGTACTATCCCTACTTCAGTCCTGTGTATTACTACTATACTCCTATGTACTGTCCTTACATCAGTCCTGTGTATTACTACTATACTCCTATGTACTATCCCTACATCAGCCCTGTGTATTACTACTATACTCCTATGTACTATCCCTACATCAGTCCTGTGTATTACTACTATACTCCTATGTACTATCCTTACATCAGTCCTGTGTATTACTACTATACTCCTATGTACTGTCCCTACATCAGTCCTGTGTATTACTACTATACTCCTATGTACTGTCCCTACATCAGTCCTGTGTATTACTACTATACTCCTATGTACTATCCTTACATCAGTCCTGTGTATTACTACTATACTCCTATGTACTGTCCCTACATCAGTCCTGTGTATTACTACTATACTCCTATGTACTGTCCCTACATCAGTCCTGTGCATTACTACAATACTCCTATGTACTGTCCCTACATCAGTCCTGTGTATTACTACTATACTCCTATGTACTGTCCCTACATCAGTCCTGTGTATTACTACTATACTCCTATGTACTATCCCTACATCAGTCCTGTGTATTACTACTATACTCCTATGTGTCACGATGCCGGCTGGCAGGTAGTGGATCCTCTGTGCCAGTGAGGGATTGGCGTGGACCGTGCTAGTGGATCGGTTCTAAGTCACTACTGGTTTTCACCAGAGCCCGCCGCAAAGCGGGATGGTCTTGCTGCGGCGGTAGTGACCAGGTCGTATCCACTAGCAACGGCTCAACCTCTCTGACTGCTGAAGATAGGCGCGGTACAAGGGAGTAGACAGAAGCAAGGTCGGACGTAGCAGAAGGTCGGGGCAGGCAGCAAGGATCGTAGTCGGGGGCAACGGCAGGAGGTCTGGAACACAGGCTAGGAACACACAAGGAAACGCTTTCACTGGCACAATGGCAACAAGATCCGGCGAGGGAGTGAAGGGGAAGTGAGGTATAAATAGGGAGTGCACAGGTGAACACACTAATTGGAACCACTGCGCCAATCAGCGGCGCAGTGGCCCTTTAAATCGCAGAGACCCGGCGCGCGCGCGCCCTAGGGAGCGGGGCCGCGCGCGCTGGGACAGGACAGACGGAGAGCGAGTCAGGTACGGGAGCCGGGATGCGCATCGCGAGCGGGCGCTACCCGCATCGCGAATCGCATCCCGGCTGGAGACGGTATCGCAGCGCACCGGGTCAGTGGAGCTGCCCGGAGCGCTGCGGTAGCGAGAGAGAAGCGAGCGCTCCGGGGAGGAGCGGGGACCCGGAGCGCTCGGCGTAACACTATGTACTATCCCTACATCAGTCCTGTGTATTACTACTATACTCCTATGTACTATCCCTACATCAGTCCTGTGTATTACTACTATACTCCTATGTACTGTCCCTACATCAGTCCTGTGTATTACTACTATACTCCTATGTACTGTCCCTACATCAGTCCTGTGTATTACTACTATACTCCTATGTACTGTCCCTACATCAGTCCTGTGTATTACTACTATACTCCTATGTACTGTCCCTACATCAGTCCTGTGTATTACTACTATACTCCTATGTACTATCCCTACATCAGTCCTGTGTATTACTACTATACTCCTATGTACTGTCCCTACATCAGTCCTGTGTATTACTACTATACTCCTATGTACTGTCCCTACATCAGTCCTGTGTATTACTACTATACTCCTATGTACTATCCCTACATCAATCCTGTGTATTACTACTATACTCCTATGTACTGTCCCTACATCAGTCCTGTGTATTACTACTATACTCCTATTTACTATCCCTACATCAGTCCTGTGTATTACTACTATACTCCTATGTACTATTCCTACACCAGTCCTGTGTATTACTACTATATTCCTATGTACTATCCCTACATCAGTCCTTTGTATTACTACTATACTCCTATGTACTATCCCTACATCAGTCCTGTGTATTACTACTATACTCCTATGTACTATCCCTACATCAGTCCTGTGTATTACTACTATACTCCTATGTACTATCCCTACATCAGTCCTGTGTATTACTACTATACTCCTATGTACTGTCCCTACATCAGTCCTGTGTATTACTACTATACTCCTATGTACTGTCCCTACATCAGTCCTGTGTATTACTACTATACTCCTATGTACTGTCCCTACATCAGTCCTGTGTATTACTACTATACTCCTATGTACTATCCCTACATCAGTCCTGTGTATTGCTACTATACTCCTATGTACTGTCCCTACATCAATCCTGTGTATTACTACTATACTCCTATGTACTGTCCCTACATCAGTCCTGTGTATTACTACCATACTCCTATGTACTGTCCCTACATCAATCCTGTGTATTACTACTATACTCCTATGTACTATCCCTACATCAGTCCTGTGTATTACTACTATACTACTATGTACTATCCCTACATCAGTCCTGTGTATTACTACTATACTCCTATGTACTATCCCTACATCAGTCCTGTGTATTACTACTATACTCCTATGTACTATCCCTACATCAGTCCTGTGTATTACTACTATACTCCTATGTACTGTCCCTACATCAGTCCTGTGTATTACTACTATACTCCTATGTACTGTCCCTACATCAATCCTGTGTATTACTACTATACTCCTATGTACTATCCCTACATCAGTCCTGTGTATTACTACTATACTCCTATGTACTGTCCCTACATCAGTCCTGTGTATTACTACTATACTCCTATGTACTATCCCTACATCAGTCCTGTGTATTACTACTATACTCCTATGTACTGTCCCTGTACTGTTACCACATCAGCCCTGTGTATTACTACTATACTCCTATGTACTATCCCTGTACTGTTGCCACATCAGTCCTGTGTGTTACTACTATTCTCCTATGTACTCTCCCTGTACTGTTACCACATCAGTCCTGTGTATTACTACTATACTCCTATATACTATCTCTATACTGTTACCACATCGGTCCTGTGTATTACTACTATACTCCTATGTACTATCCCTGTACTGTTACCACATCGGTCCTGTGTATTTCTACTATACTCCTATATACTATCCCTGTACTGTTACTACATCAGTCCTGTGTATTACCACTATACTCCTATGTACTGTCCCTGTACTGTTACTACACCAGTCCTGTGTATTACTACTATACTCCTATGTACTGTCCCTGTACTGTTACCACATCAGTCCTGTGTATTACTACTATACTCCTATGTACTATCCCTGTACTGTTACTACATCAGTCCTGTGTATTACTACTATACTCCTATGTACTATCCCTGTACTGTTACCACATCAGTCCTGTGTATTACTATTATACTCCTATGTACTATCCCTGTACTGTTACCACATCAGTCCTGTGTATTGCTACTATACTCCTATGTACTATCCCTGTACTGTTACCACATCAGTCCTGTGTATTACTACTATACTCCTATGTACTATCCCTGTACTGTTACTACATCAGTCCTGTGTATTACTACTATACTCCTATGTACTATCCCTGTACTGTTACCACATTAGTCCTGTGTATTACTACTATACTCCTATGTACTGTCCCTGTACTGTTACTACATCAGCCCTGTGTATTACTACTATACTACTATGTACTATCCCTACATCAGTCCTGTGTATTACTACTATACTCCTATGTACTATCCCTACATCAGTCCTGTGTATTACTACTATACTCCTATGTACTATCCCTACATCAGTCCTGTGTATTACTACTATACTCCTATGTACTATCCCTACATCAGTCCTATGTATTACTACTATACTCCTATGTACTATCCCTACATCAGTCCTGTGTATTACTACTATACTCCTATGTACTATCCCTACATCAGTCCTGTGTATTACTACTATACTCCTATGTACTATCCCCACATCAGTCCTGTGTATTACAACTATACTCCTATGTACTATCCCTACATCAGTCCTGTGTATTACTACTATACTCCTATGTACTATCCCTACATCAGTCCTGTGTATTACTACTATACTCCTATGTACTGTCCCTGTACTGTTCCTACATCAGTCCTGTGTATGACTACTATACTCCTATGTACTGTCCCTACATCAATCCTGTGTATTACTACTATACTCCTATGTACTATCCCTACATCAGTCCTGTGTATTACTACTATACTCCTATGTACTGTCCCTACATCAGTCCTGTGTATTACTACTATACTCCTATGTACTATCCCTACATCAGTCCTGTGTATTACTACTATACTCCTATGTACTGTCCCTGTACTGTTACCACATCAGCCCTGTGTATTACTACTATACTCCTATGTACTATCCCTGTTCTGTTGCCACATCAGTCCTGTGTGTTACTACTATTCTCCTATGTACTCTCCCTGTACTGTTACCACATCAGTCCTGTGTATTACTACTATACTCCTATATACTATCTCTCTACTGTTACCACATCGGTCCTGTGTATTACTACTATACTCCTATGTACTGTCCCTGTACTGTTACCACATCAGTCCTGTGTATTACTACTATACTCCTATGTACTATCCCTGTACTGTTACTACATCAGTCCTGTGTATTACTACTATACTCCTATGTACTATCCCTGTACTGTTACCACATCAGTCCTGTGTATTACTATTATACTCCTATGTACTATCCCTGTACTGTTACCACATCAGTCCTGTGTATTACTACTATACTCCTATGTACTATCCCTACATCAGTCCTGTGTATTACTACTATACTCCTATGTACTATCCCTACATCAGTCCTGTGTATTACTACTATACTCCTATGTACTATCCCTACATCAGTCCTATGTATTACTACTATACTCCTATGTACTATCCCTACATCAGTCCTGTGTATTACTACTATACTCCTATGTACTATCCCTACATCAGTCCTGTGTATTACTACTATACTCCTATGTACTATCCCCACATCAGTCCTGTGTATTACTACTATACTCCTATGTACTATCCCTACATCAGTCCTGTGTATTACTACTATACTCCTATGTACTATCCCTACATCAGTCCTGTGTATTACTACTATACTCCTATGTACTATCCCTACATCGGTCCTGTGTATTACTACTATACTCCTATGTACTATCCCCACATCAGTCCTGTGTATTACTACTATACTCCTATGTACTATCCCCACATCAGTCCTGTGTATTACTGCTATACTCCTATGTACTATCCCTACATCAGTCCTTTGTATTACTACTATACTCCTATGTACTATCCCTACATCAGTCCTGTGTATTACTACTATACTCCTATGTACTATCCCTACATCAGTCCTGTGTATTACTACTATACTCCTATGTACTATCCCTACATCAGTCCTGTGTATTACTACTATACTCCTATGTACTGTCCCTACATCAGTCCTGTGTATTACTACTATACTCCTATGTACTGTCCCTACATCAGTCCTGTGTATTACTACTATACTCCTATGTATTGTCCCTACATCAGTCCTGTGTATTACTACTATACTCCTATGTACTATCCCTACATCAGTCCTGTGTATTGCTACTATACTCCTATGTACTGTCCCTACATCAATCCTGTGTATTACTTAAATACTCCTATGTACTGTCCCTACATCAATCCTGTGTATTACTACCATACTCCTATGTACTGTCCCTACATCAATCCTGTGTATTACTACTATACTCCTATGTACTATCCCTACATCAGTCCTGTGTATTACTACTATACTACTATGTACTATCCCTACATCAGTCCTGTGTATTACTACTATACTCCTATGTACTATCCCTACATCAGTCCTGTGTATTACTACTATACTCCTATGTACTATCCCTACATCAGTCCTGTGTATTACTACTATACTCCTATGTACTGTCCCTACATCAGTCCTGTGTATTACTACTATACTCCTATGTACTGTCCCTACATCAATCCTGTGTATTACTACTATACTCCTATGTACTATCCCTACATCAGTCCTGTGTATTACTACTATACTCCTATGTACTGTCCCTACATCAGTCCTGTGTATTACTACTATACTCCTATGTACTATCCCTACATCAGTCCTGTGTATTACTACTATACTCCTATGTACTGTCCCTGTACTGTTACCACATCAGCCCTGTGTATTACTACTATACTCCTATGTACTATCCCTGTACTGTTGCCACATCAGTCCTGTGTGTTACTACTATTCTCCTATGTACTCTCCCTGTACTGTTACCACATCAGTCCTGTGTATTACTACTATACTCCTATATACTATCTCTATACTGTTACCACATCGGTCCTGTGTATTACTACTATACTCCTATGTACTATCCCTGTACTGTTACCACATCGGTCCTGTGTATTTCTACTATACTCCTATATACTATCCCTGTACTGTTACTACATCAGTCCTGTGTATTACCACTATACTCCTATGTACTGTCCCTGTACTGTTACTACACCAGTCCTGTGTATTACTACTATACTCCTATGTACTGTCCCTGTACTGTTACCACATCAGTCCTGTGTATTACTACTATACTCCTATGTACTATCCCTGTACTGTTACTACATCAGTCCTGTGTATTACTACTATACTCCTATGTACTATCCCTGTACTGTTACCACATCAGTCCTGTGTATTACTATTATACTCCTATGTACTATCCCTGTACTGTTACCACATCAGTCCTGTGTATTACTACTATACTCCTATGTACTATCCCTGTACTGTTACCACATCAGTCCTGTGTATTACTACTATACTCCTATGTACTATCCCTGTACTGTTACTACATCAGTCCTGTGTATTACTACTATACTCCTATGTACTATCCCTGTACTGTTACCACATTAGTCCTGTGTATTACTACTATACTCCTATGTACTGTCCCTGTACTGTTACTACATCAGCCCTGTGTATTACTACTATACTACTATGTACTATCCCTACATCAGTCCTGTGTATTACTACTATACTCCTATGTACTATCCCTACATCAGTCCTGTGTATTACTACTATACTCCTATGTACTATCCCTACATCAGTCCTATGTATTACTACTATACTCCTATGTACTATCCCTACATCAGTCCTGTGTATTACTACTATACTCCTATGTACTATCCCTACATCAATCCTGTGTATTACTACTATACTCCTATGTACTATCCCCACATCAGTCCTGTGTATTACAACTATACTCCTATGTACTATCCCTACATCAGTCCTGTGTATTACTACTATACTCCTATGTACTATCCCTACATCAGTCCTGTGTATTACTACTATACTCCTATGTACTGTCCCTGTACTGTTCCTACATCAGTCCTGTGTATGACTACTATACTCCTATGTACTGTCCCTACATCAATCCTGTGTATTACTACTATACTCCTATGTACTATCCCTACATCAGTCCTGTGTATTACTACTATACTCCTATGTACTGTCCCTACATCAGTCCTGTGTATTACTACTATACTCCTATGTACTATCCCTACATCAGTCCTGTGTATTACTACTATACTCCTATGTACTGTCCCTGTACTGTTACCACATCAGCCCTGTGTATTACTACTATACTCCTATGTACTATCCCTGTACTGTTGCCACATCAGTCCTGTGTGTTACTACTATTCTCCTATGTACTCTCCCTGTACTGTTACCACATCAGTCCTGTGTATTACTACTATACTCCTATATACTATCTCTCTACTGTTACCACATCGGTCCTGTGTATTACTACTATACTCCTATGTACTGTCCCTGTACTGTTACCACATCAGTCCTGTGTATTACTACTATACTCCTATGTACTATCCCTGTACTGTTACTACATCAGTCCTGTGTATTACTACTATACTCCTATGTACTATCCCTGTACTGTTACCACATCAGTCCTGTGTATTACTATTATACTCCTATGTACTATCCCTGTACTGTTACCACATCAGTCCTGTGTATTACTACTATACTCCTATGTACTATCCCTGTACTGTTACCACATCAGTCCTGTGTATTACTACTATACTCCTATGTACTATCCCTGTACTGTTACTACATCAGTCCTGTGTATTACTACTATACTCCTATGTACTATCCCTGTACTGTTACCACATTAGTCCTGTGTATTACTACTATACTCCTATGTACTGTCCCTGTACTGTTACTACATCAGCCCTGTGTATTACTACTATACTACTATGTACTATCCCTACATCAGTCCTGTGTATTACTACTATACTCCTATGTACTATCCCTACATCAGTCCTGTGTATTACTACTATACTCCTATGTACTATCCCTACATCAGTCCTGTGTATTACTACTATACTCCTATGTACTATCCCTACATCAGTCCTATGTATTACTACTATACTCCTATGTACTATCCCTACATCAGTCCTGTGTATTACTACTATACTCCTATGTACTATCCCTACATCAGTCCTGTGTATTACTACTATACTCCTATGTACTATCCCCACATCAGTCCTGTGTATTACTACTATACTCCTATGTACTATCCCTACATCAGTCCTGTGTATTACTACTATACTCCTATGTACTATCCCTACATCAGTCCTGTGTATTACTACTATACTCCTATGTACTATCCCTACATCGGTCCTGTGTATTACTACTATACTCCTATGTACTATCCCCACATCAGTCCTGTGTATTACTACTATACTCCTATGTACTATCCCCACATCAGTCCTGTGTATTACTACTATACTCCTATGTACTATCCCTACATCAGTCCTGTGTATTACTACTATACTCCTATGTACTATCCCTACATCAGTCCTGTGTATTACTACTATACTCCTATGTACTATCCCTACATCAGTCCTGTGTATTACTACTATACTCCTATGTACTATCCCTACATCAGTCCTGTGTATTACTACTATACTCCTATGTACTGTCCCTACATCAGTCCTGTGTATTACTACTATACTCCTATGTACTATCCCTACATCAGTCCTGTGTATTACTACTATACTCCTATGTACTATCCCTACATCGGTCCTGTGTATTACTACTATACTCCTATGTACTATCCCTACATCAGTCCTGTGTATTACTACTATACTCCTATGTACTATCCCTTTATCAGTCCTGTGTATTACTACTATACTCCTATGTACTATCCCTTTATCAGTCCTGTGTATTACTACTATACTCCAATGTACTATCCCTGTGCTGTTACCACAGCAGTCCTGTGTATTACTACTATACTCCTATGTACTATCCCTACATCAGTCCTGTGTATTACTACTATACTCCTATGTACTATCCCTACATCAGTCCTGTGTATTACTACTATACTCCTATGTACTATCCCTGTACTGTTACCACATCAGCCCTGTGTATTACCACTATACTCCTATGTACTATCCCTGTACTGTTACTACTTCAGTCCTGTGTATTACTACTATACTCCTATGTACTATCCCTGTGCTGTTACCACAGCAGTCCTGTGTATTACTACTATACTCCTATGTACTATCCCTACATCAGTCCTGTGTATTACTACTATACTCCTATGTACTATCCCTACATCAGTCCTATGTATTACTACTATACTCCTATGTACTATCCCTGTACTGTTACCACATCAGCCCTGTGTATTACCACTATACTCCTATGTACTATCCCTGTACTGTTACTACTTCAGTCCTGTGTATTACTACTATACTCCTATGTACTATCCCTGTACTGTTACTACATCAGTCCTGTTTATTACTACTATACTCCTATGTACTATCCCTGTACTGTTACCACATTAGTCCTGTGTATTACTACTATACTCCTATGTACTGTCCCTGTACTGTTACTACATCAGCCCTGTGTATTACTACTATACTACTATGTACTATCCCTTCATCAGTCCTGTGTATTACTACTATACTCCTATGTACTATCCCTACATCAGTCCTGTGTATTACTACTATACTCCTATGTACTATCCCTACATCAGTCCTGTGTATTACTACTATACTCCTATGTACTATCCCTACATCAGTCCTATGTATTACTACTATACTCCTATGTACTATCCCTACATCAGTCCTGTGTATTACTACTATACTCCTATGTACTATCCCTACATCAGTCCTGTGTATTACTACTATACTCCTATGTACTATCCCCACATCAGTCCTGTGTATTACTACTATACTCCTATGTACTATCCCTACATCAGTCCTGTGTATTACTACTATACTCCTATGTACTATCCCTACATCAGTCCTGTTTATTACTACTATACTCCTATGTACTATCCCTACATCGGTCCTGTGTATTACTACTATACTCCTATGTACTATCCCCACATCAGTCCTGTGTATTACTACTATACTCCTATGTACTATCCCCACATCAGTCCTGTGTATTACTACTATACTCCTATGTACTATCCCTACATCAGTCCTTTGTATTACTACTATACTCCTATGTACTATCTCTACATCAGTCCTGTGTATTACTACTATACTCCTATGTACTATCCCTACATCAGTCCTGTGTATTACTACTATACTCCTATGTACTATCCCTACATCAGTCCTGTGTATTACTACTATACTCCTATGTACTGTCCCTACATCAGTCCTGTGTATTACTACTATACTCCTATGTACTGTCCCTACATCAGTCCTGTGTATTACTACTATACTCCTATGTACTGTCCCTACATCAGTCCTGTGTATTACTACTATACTCCTATGTACTATCCCTACATCAGTCCTGTGTATTACTACCATACTCCTATGTACTGTCCCTACATAAATCCTGTGTATTACTACTATACTCCTATGTACTATCCCTACATCAGTCCTGTGTATTACTACTATACTACTATGTACTATCCCTACATCAGTCCTGTGTATTACTACTATACTCCTATGTACTATCCCTACATCAGTCCTGTGTATTACTACTATACTCCTATGTACTATCCCTACATCAGTCCTGTGTATTACTACTATACTCCTATGTACTGTCCCTACATCAGTCCTGTGTATTACTACTATACTCCTATGTACTGTCCCTACATCAATCCTGTGTATTACTACTATACTCCTATGTACTATCCCTACATCAGTCCTGTGTATTACTACTATACTCCTATGTACTGTCCCTACATCAGTCCTGTGTATTACTACTATACTCCTATGTACTATCCCTACATCAGTCCTGTGTATTACTACTATACTCCTATGTACTGTCCCTGTACTGTTACCACATCAGCCCTGTGTATTACTACTATACTCCTATGTACTATCCCTGTACTGTTGCCACATCAGTCCTGTGTGTTACTACTATTCTCCTATGTACTCTCCCTGTACTGTTACCACATCAGTCCTGTGTATTACTACTATACTCCTATATACTATCTCTATACTGTTACCACATCGGTCCTGTGTATTACTACTATACTCCTATGTACTATCCCTGTACTGTTACCACATCGGTCCTGTGTATTTCTACTATACTCCTATATACTATCCCTGTACTGTTACTACATCAGTCCTGTGTATTACCACTATACTCCTATGTACTGTCCCTGTACTGTTACTACACCAGTCCTGTGTATTACTACTATACTCCTATGTACTGTCCCTGTACTGTTACCACATCAGTCCTGTGTATTACTACTATACTCCTATGTACTATCCCTGTACTGTTACTACATCAGTCCTGTGTATTACTACTATACTCCTATGTACTATCCCTGTACTGTTACCACATCAGTCCTGTGTATTACTATTATACTCCTATGTACTATCCCTGTACTGTTACCACATCAGTCCTGTGTATTACTACTATACTCCTATGTACTATCCCTGTACTGTTACCACATCAGTCCTGTGTATTACTACTATACTCCTATGTACTATCCCTGTACTGTTACTACATCAGTCCTGTGTATTACTACTATACTCCTATGTACTATCCCTGTACTGTTACCACATTAGTCCTGTGTATTACTACTATACTCCTATGTACTGTCCCTGTACTGTTACTACATCAGCCCTGTGTATTACTACTATACTACTATGTACTATCCCTACATCAGTCCTGTGTATTACTACTATACTCCTATGTACTATCCCTACATCAGTCCTGTGTATTACTACTATACTCCTATGTACTATCCCTACATCAGTCCTGTGTATTACTACTATACTCCTATGTACTATCCCTACATCAGTCCTATGTATTACTACTATACACCTATGTACTATCCCTACATCAGTCCTGTGTATTACTACTATACTCCTATGTACTATCCCTACATCAGTCCTGTGTATTACTACTATACTCCTATGTACTATCCCTACATCAGTCCTGTGTATTACTACTATACTCCTATGTACTATCCCTACATCAGTCCTGTGTATTACTACTATACTCCTATGTACTATCCCTACATCGGTCCTGTGTATTACTACTATACTCCTATGTACTATCCCCACATCAGTCCTGTGTATTACTACTATACTCCTATGTACTATCCCCACATCAGTCCTGTGTATTACTACTATACTCCTATGTACTATCCCTACATCAGTCCTTTGTATTACTACTATACTCCTATGTACTATCCCTACATCAGTCCTGTGTATTACTACTATACTCCTATGTACTATCCCTACATCAGTCCTGTGTATTACTACTATACTCCTATGTACTATCCCTACATCAGTCCTGTGTATTACTACTATACTCCTATGTACTGTCCCTACATCAGTCCTGTGTATTACTACTATACTCCTATGTACTGTCCCTACATCAGTCCTGTGTATTACTACTATACTCCTATGTACTGTCCCTACATCAGTCCTGTGTATTACTACTATACTCCTATGTACTATCCCTACATCAGTCCTGTGTATTACTACTATACTCCTATGTACTGTCCCTACATCAGTCCTGTGTATTACTACTATACTCCTATGTACTATCCCTACATCAGTCCTGTGTATTACTACTATACTCCTATGTACTGTCCCTGTACTGTTACCACATCAGCCCTGTGTATTACTACTATACTCCTATGTACTATCCCTGTACTGTTGCCACATCAGTCCTGTGTGTTACTACTATTCTCCAATGTACTCTCCCTGTACTGTTACCACATCAGTCCTGTGTATTACTACTATACTCCTATATACTATCTCTATACTGTTACCACATCGGTCCTGTGTATTACTACTATACTCCTATGTACTATCCCTGTACTGTTACCACATCGGTCCTGTGTATTTCTACTATACTCCTATATACTATCCCTGTACTGTTACTACATCAGTCCTGTGTATTACCACTATACTCCTATGTACTGTTCCTGTACTGTTACTACACCAGTCCTGTGTATTACTACTATACTCCTATGTACTGTCCCTGTACTGTTACCACATCAGTCCTGTGTATTACTACTATACTCCTATGTACTATCCCTGTACTGTTACTACATCAGTCCTGTGTATTACTACTATACTCCTATGTACTATCCCTGTACTGTTACCACATCAGTCCTGTGTATTACTATTATACTCCTATGTACTATCCCTGTACTGTTACCACATCAGTCCTGTGTATTACTACTATACTCCTATGTACTATCCCTGTACTGTTACCACATCAGTCCTGTGTATTACTACTATACTCCTATGAACTATCCCTGTACTGTTACTACATCAGTCCTGTGTATTACTACTATACTCCTATGTACTATCCCTGTACTGTTACCACATTAGTCCTGTGTATTACTACTATACTCCTATGTACTGTCCCTGTACTGTTACTACATCAGCCCTGTGTATTACTACTATACTACTATGTACTATCCCTACATCAGTCCTGTGTATTACTACTATACTCCTATGTACTATCCCTACATCAGTCCTGTGTATTACTACTATACTCCTATGTACTATCCCTACATCAGTCCTGTGTATTACTACTATACTCCTATGTACTATCCCTACATCAGTCCTATGTATTACTACTATACTCCTATGTACTATCCCTACATCAGTCCTGTGTATTACTACTATACTCCTATGTACTATCCCTACATCAGTCCTGTGTATTACTACTATACTCCTATGTACTATCCCCACATCAGTCCTGTGTATTACAACTATACTCCTATGTACTATCCCTACATCAGTCCTGTGTATTACTACTATACTCCTATGTACTATCCCTACATCAGTCCTGTGTATTACTACTATACTCCTATGTACTGTCCCTGTACTGTTCCTACATCAGTCCTGTGTATGACTACTATACTCCTATGTACTGTCCCTACATCAATCCTGTGTATTACTACTATACTCCTATGTACTATCCCTACATCAGTCCTGTGTATTACTACTATACTCCTATGTACTGTCCCTACATCAGTCCTGTGTATTACTACTATACTCCTATGTACTATCCCTACATCAGTCCTGTGTATTACTACTATACTCCTATGTACTGTCCCTGTACTGTTACCACATCAGCCCTGTGTATTACTACTATACTCCTATGTACTATCCCTGTACTGTTGCCACATCAGTCCTGTGTGTTACTACTATTCTCCTATGTACTCTCCCTTGACTGTTACCACATCAGTCCTGTGTATTACTACTATACTCCTATATACTATCTCTCTACTGTTACCACATCGGTCCTGTGTATTACTACTATACTCCTATGTACTGTCCCTGTACTGTTACCACATCAGTCCTGTGTATTACTACTATACTCCTATGTACTATCCCTGTACTGTTACTACATCAGTCCTGTGTATTACTACTATACTCCTATGTACTATCCCTGTACTGTTACCACATCAGTCCTGTGTATTACTATTATACTCCTATGTACTATCCCTGTACTGTTACCACATCAGTCCTGTGTATTACTACTATACTCCTATGTACTATCCCTGTACTGTTACCACATCAGTCCTGTGTATTACTACTATACTCCTATGTACTATCCCTGTACTGTTACCACATTAGTCCTGTGTATTACTACTATACTCCTATGTACTGTCCCTGTACTGTTACTACATCAGCCCTGTGTATTACTACTATACTACTATGTACTATCCCTACATCAGTCCTGTGTATTACTACTATACTCCTATGTACTATCCCTACATCAGTCCTGTGTATTACTACTATACTCCTATGTACTATCCCTACATCAGTCCTGTGTATTACTACTATACTCCTATGTACTATCCCTACATCAGTCCTATGTATTACTACTATACTCCTATGTACTATCCCTACATCAGTCCTGTGTATTACTACTATACTCCTATGTACTATCCCTACATCAGTCCTGTGTATTACTACTATACTCCTATGTACTATCCCCACATCAGTCCTGTGTATTACTACTATACTCCTATGTACTATCCCTACATCAGTCCTGTGTATTACTACTATACTCCTATGTACTATCCCTACATCAGTCCTGTGTATTACTACTATACTCCTATGTACTATCCCTACATCGGTCCTGTGTATTACTACTATACTCCTATGTACTATCCCCACATCAGTCCTGTGTATTACTACTATACTCCTATGTACTATCCCCACAGCAGTCCTGTGTATTACTACTATACTCCTATGTACTATCCCTACATCAGTCCTGTGTATTACTACTATACTCCTATGTACTATCCCTACATCAGTCCTGTGTATTACTACTATACTCCTATGTACTATCCCTACATCAGTCCTGTGTATTACTACTATACTCCTATGTACTATCCCTACATCAGTCCTGTGTATTACTACTATACTCCTATGTACTGTCCCTACATCAGTCCTGTGTATTACTACTATACTCCTATGTACTATCCCTACATCAGTCCTGTGTATTACTACTATACTCCTATGTACTATGCCTACATCAGTCCTGTGTATTACTACTATACTCCTACGTACTATCCCTACATCAGTCCTGTGTATTACTACTATACTCCTATGTACTATCCCTTTATCAGTCCTGTGTATTACTACTATACTCCTATGTACTATCCCTTTATCAGTCCTGTGTATTACTACTATACTCCAATGTACTATCCCTGTGCTGTTACCACAGCAGTCCTGTGTATTACTACTATACTCCTATGTACTATCCCTACATCAGTCCTGTGTATTACTACTATACTCCTATGTACTATCCCTACATCAGTCCTGTGTATTACTACTATACTCCTATGTACTATCCCTGTACTGTTACCACATCAGCCCTGTGTATTACCACTATACTCCTATGTACTATCCCTGTACTGTTACTACTTCAGTTCTGTGTATTACTACTATACTCCTATGTACTATCCCTGTGCTGTTACCACAGCAGTCCTGTGTATTACTACTATACTCCTATGTACTATCCCTACATCAGTCCTGTGTATTACTACTATACTCCTATGTACTATCCCTACATCAGTCCTGTGTATTACTTCTATACTCCTATGTACTATCCCTGTACTGTTACTACTTCAGTCCTGTGTATTACTACTATACTCCTATGTACTATCCCTGTACTGTTACTACATCAGCCCTGTGTATTACTACTATACTCCTATGTACTATCCCTGTACTGTTACTACATCAGTCCTGTTATTACTACTATACTCCTATGTACTATCCCTGTACTGTTACTACATCAGTCCTGTGTATTACTACTATACTCCTATGTACTGTCCCTGTACTGTTACCACATCAGTCCTTTGTATTACTACTATACTCCTATGTACTGTCCCTGTACTGTTACCACATCAGTCCTGTGTATTACTACTATACTCCTATGTACTATCCCTGTACTGTTACTACATCAGTCCTGTGTATTACTACTCTGTACTGTAAAACAAAAATAGAGAAACACAGGCGCACATCCACCATTTGTAATTTGATCTACTTGCTTCTCAGCATCATTTCAAAAAACTAACAGGTTGTTATTATACATTTTGATCAAAAAGTACAAAGCCCACTCGCCACGTCAAGGCCACCTAGTCAGAGTGGGGTCCCTAACCGAACACTGGCATAGCGCCGGGTGGCGACCACTGCCTCTGAGACACCAAGCCCACAGGGGGGGAATGACCCAGTGGCCAGGAGCCCCACTACTCCCCATCCAAGCCCCTGGCTCCGGGCCACCCCACCCCACATACAAAGCATTACAGAAACAATGGCCGCCACAGAGAACCACCCCAGTATGACACCTACCATGTGCTCAAAATACAAATGGTGGCTGTATTTCTCTATTTGTGTTGCACATTTGTAGTCTCTCCTCTTCCATAGCCAGCACTCCACTCCTCCCGTTCGGCCCAGGCAATTTTATTTAGCAGGAGACTGCATTTGGGCTTTTTCCTCGCATTCTCCCAGCCCTCTGTCAGGGAGCACATGGTAGGTTTCATACTGGGGTGGTTCTCTGTGGCGGCCATTGTTTCTGTGATGCTTTGTCTGTTGGGTGGTTTGGCCCAGAGCCAGGGGCTTGGTCGGGCAATAGTGGGGCTGCCTGGCCACTGGGTCATTCCCCCCTGTGGGCTTGGTGTCACGGAGACAGTATTAGGTTAGGGACCCCACTCTGACTAGGTGGCCTTGACGTGGCGAGTGGGCTTTGTACTTTTTGATCAAAATGTATAACAACAACCTGTTAGTTTTTGAAATGATGCTGAGAAGCAAATAGATCAAATTACAAATGGTGGATGTGCGGCTGTGTTTCTTTTTCTCTAGATTTGTTCTACTCTATACAGTGGTCCCTCAAGTTACAATATTAATTGATTCCGGGAAGACCATTGTATGTTGAATCCATTGTATGTCGAGACCATAACTCTATGGAAACCTGGTAATTGGTTCTGAAGGCACCAAAATGTCATTCAAAAATAGGAAAAAGTGAGGATTAAAGAAAAATAAGTAGATAACTAATACAGATAAAGCAAATCCTTACATATAAAAGTAATAAAGATCTGCTGGGAGCTGTAATCATTGTCTATGTCAGTGTTTCCCAAGCAGGGAGCCTCCAGCTGTTGTAAAACTACAATTTCCAGCATGCCCGGACAGCCAAAGGCTGTCCGGGCATGCTGGGAGTTGTAGTTTTGCAACAGCTGGGGGCACCCTGGTTGGGAAATACTGGTCTATGTAGAGGACAGGAGCTTCTTCGGGGTCCTGTGCAGTACACACAATGTCCTAAAAAATTTACATGGAGCCGCCCTCACCTGGTGTCCAAAGGAGCAGGTAACCCTGGCACAGGTAAAGAGTACAGAACATTTAATACCTACCTGTACTGTAGGAGGCGCTACCAGACACCAGTCAGTGCATACGCTTCAGTAATACAGGGGGTTTTACCAGTGAAATGCCCATTCTGATTGGTCAGTTCTTCCAGCCATTGACACGTTTCACAGATCTGGTCTGTCTGTAGCATTGTATGTTGAGTCTGGTTTCAAGTTACAATGGTCGAGAAAAGACCATTATATGGTGAAACTATTGTATGTTGAGGCCATTGTAAGTTGAGGGATCACTGTACTGTCCCCTACATCAGTCCTGTGTATTACTACTCTGTACTGTCCCTACATCAGTCCTGTGTATTACTACTATACTCCTATGTACTATCCCTACATCAGTCCTGTGTATTACTACTATACTCCTATGTACTATCCCTACATCAGTCCTGTGTATTACTACTATACTCCTATGGACTGTCCCTACATCAGTCCTGTGTATTACTACTATACTCCTATGTACTGTCCCTACATCAGTCCTGTGTATTACTACTATACTCCTATGTACTATCCCTACATCAGTCCTGTGTATTACTACTATACTCCTATGTACTGTCCCTACATCAGTCCTGTGTATTACTACTATACTCCTATGTACTGTCCCTACATTAGTCCTGTGTATTACTACTATACTCCTATGTACTGTCCCTACATCAGTCCTGTGTATTACTACTATACTCCTATGGACTGTCCCTACATCAGTCCTGTGTATTACTACTATACTCCTATGTATTGTCCCTACATCAGTCCTGTGTATTACTACTATACTCCTATGTATTGTCCCTACATCAGTCCTGTGTATTACTACTATACTCCTATGTACTGTCCCTACATCAGTCCTGTGTATTACTACTTTACTCCTATGTACTGTCCCTACATCAATCCTGTGTATTACTACTATACTCCTATGTACTGTCCCTACATCAGTCCTGTGTATTACTTCTATACTCCTATGTATTATCCCTACATCAGTCCTGTGTATTACTACTATACTCCTATG
Source organism: Hyla sarda (assembly GCF_029499605.1). Taxonomy (NCBI): domain Eukaryota; kingdom Metazoa; phylum Chordata; class Amphibia; order Anura; family Hylidae; genus Hyla; species Hyla sarda. Next base: position 28,846,578 of record NC_079192.1, on the reverse strand, counting down.
TACTATCCTTACATCAGTCCTGTGTATTACTACTATACTCCTATGTACTATCCCTGTACTGTTACTACATCAGTCCTGTGTATTACTACTATGCTCCTATGTACTATCCCTACATCAGTCCTGTGTATTACTACTATACTCCTATGTACTGTCCCTACATCAGTCCTGTGTAGTACTACTATACTCCTATGTACTATCCCTGTACTATTACTACATCAGTCCTGTGTATTACTATACTCCTATGTACTATCCCTACATCAGTCCTGTGTATTACTACTATACTCCTATGTACTATCCCTACATCGGTCCTGTGTATTACTACTATACTCCTATGTACGATCCCTACATCGGTCCTGTGTATTACCACTATACTCCTATGTACTATCCCTACATCAGTCCTGTGTATTACCACTATACTCCTATGTACTATCCCTACATCAGCCCTGTGTATTACTACTATACTCCTATGTACTATCCCTACATCGGTCCTGTGTATTACTACTATACTCCTATGTACTGTCCCTACATCAGTCCTGTGTATTACTACTATACTCCTATGTACTATCCCTACATCAGTCCTGTGTATTACTACTATACTCCTATGTACTGTCCCTACATCAGTCCTGTGTATTACTACTATACTCCTATGTACTGTCCCTACATCGGTCCTGTGTATTACTACTATACTCCTATGTACTATCCCTACATCAGTCCTGTGTATTACTACTATACTCCTATGTACTATCCCTACATCAGCCCTGTGTATTACTACTATACTCCTATGTACTGTCCCTACATCAGTCCTGTGTATTACTACTATACTCCTATGTACTATCCCTACATCAGCCCTGTGTATTACTACTATACTCCTATGTACTGTCCCTACATCAGTCCTGTGTATTACTTCTATACTCCTATGTACTGTCCCTACATCAGTCCTGTGTATTACTACTATACTCCTATGTACTGTCCCTACATCAGTCCTGTGTATTACTACTATACTCCTATGTACTGTCCCTACATCAGTCCTGTGTATAACTTCTATACTCCTATGTACTGTCCCTACATCAGTCCTGTGTATTACTTCTATACTCCTATGTACTGTCCCTACATCAGTCCTGTGTATTACTACTATACTCCTATGTACTGTCCCTACATCAGTCCTGTGTATAACTTCTATACTCCTATGTACTGTCCCTACATCAGTCCTGTGTATAACTTCTATACTCCTATGTACTACCCCAGTCCTGTGTTTTACACTTTACTACAATATATAAAATGAACAATAAAAACACAAGACAGTTTGATTTGCCATATCCTGATAGCCAGCGGTTCTCAACCAGTGTGCATCCAGCTGTTGCAAAACTACAGCTCCCAGCAGGCCCAGACAGCCACTGGACACGTGGTCAAGACAACTTGCTATTTGGAGGAAAATGCCTTGTCGATCTCAGGAGAATGGGCAGACTGGTTCAAGATGACCGAGGTAATGTTAACTCAAGAGAATACAGAATGCCATGTCTGACCGCACAACGAGGGAGATCTATCAATGTGTCTGTGTGCAGCCACTTCACAGCGCAAGACTGGCAAATTATGCACCAATGAAAAAGCTCAGAACTTGCTGTAGGTCACTTTAGGAGGCAGAGGTGGAATGAATTTTCTTTAACTTTACACATTCATTTTTGTGCCTTTTTAAAAATGACGCAGTTAATAAATCTCGTCCACTGCATAGTCAAGAATGAAGAACGGAATCTGTCACTTTTGCCAAAGTAGTCTATTTTGAAATTGCGCAAAAACTATGCAAAAATTTTGCAACAAAATGTCAGGAAGGCAATGATAAACCTCCCCCAACACGTCCAACCTTAACCCCTTCCCGAGCCATGGCATACATGTAAGTCATGGGTCAGTTGGGTGGGCATGACGGGTGCCTGCGGGTCGGGTCCACATCATGGCCCGATGTCCATGGCTATCAGCAGCTGACATCTGCCGGTGATGACGGACATCAGAGATCGCTCCGACGTCCGTCACTTAACTGTTTAAATACCGAGATCTATACAGATCACAGCATTTAAATATTAATGCCGCTATTTCCTGGTGTCTAGTGATCCCATTGCCCCCTGCGATGTAATTGGGGGGGGGGGGGGGTGCTGTGGGTTGCTAGGGAAGCCCGAGGTCTTACCTGATCCCTCCCATAAAAGTTCAAATCACCCCCTTTTCCCATTTAAATAACACTGTACAAATAAAATGAAAAAAATAAATAAAGTGGTATTGCCTTATGCGTAATTGTCCGAACTAATTAGGTTTCTGATCCTGCACGGTGAACAGCAATGTGCACAATGTAGCGGCACAATGTAGCGGCACAGTAGCCGTCTTGCCTGCCTGCTGTGCACAGGGTGTGTGGCAGTCTTCAGCATGCAGCATGCACAGCGCTCGCTCCCGTCTGATTGACAGGCAGAGAACTGCGCCGTGTTCTTCAGTGTCCAAGCTGCACTGAGAGTTCGGACATGTAGGGAGACCCATATCGGTTGGTTTTTAAAAGTTACAAAAATAAAATTTTTGTTAAATCAATTTAGAAAGTTGTCTCTAATATATTGATTAACAAAAGTTTGTGGTGACAGATATTTAATTTTTATTTGGCATCATTGGAATTGTACTGACCCATAGAATAAAGATGGAATTTCAGATTTACTGTATTTCCAACTCAAAAAATTGCCCTACAAAATTGCGCAATTCCAAGAAATTTTCAATTTTGCCCTGCATATTTTATATATAAATATAAAAATATAAATAAAAAAAGTTAGCTGGGTCATGAAGGGCTTAAAGCAGATGGGCTACAGCAGCTGCAGAAGACTACATTGGGGACCACTTTCAGCTAAGAACAGGAAACAATTCACACAAGTCACAAACTGGACAATAGAAGAACGTTGTCTGGTCTAAGGGGTCTTGATTTCAGCTGCGACAGATGGCAGGGTCCAAATTTGGTGTAAATATGAAAGCGTGGATCCATCCTGCCCGGTATCAGCGGTTCAGGCTGCTGGTGGTGTAATGGTGTGGGGGACATTTTATGGGCACACTTTGGGCTCCTTAGTACCAAGTGATCATTGTATTAACACCACAGCCTGATTATAACTGACTGTCACATGACATCTCACATGACAATGAGGTCACCAGATCTCATCCAAAACCGTATCCTACTAAAGGTGTACCTAATAAAATGGCCAGTGTACATTACTGATCCTGAGTTACATCCTGTATTCTACACTCCAGAGCTGCACTCACCATTTTGCTGTTTGGAACCGGTCACCACATTTGCGCACACATTTAACAGGTACTCCGCTGCTCAGCATTTGGAACAAACTGTTCCGAATGCTGGCACCATAGCCCCGCCCCCTCATGATGTCACCCACCCCTCAATGCAAGTCTATGGGAGGGGGTGTGATGACTGTCACACCCCCTCCCATAGACTTGCATTGAGGGGCGGGACGTGAAGTCATGTGGGGGTGGGGCTATGGCGCCAGCGTTCAGAATAGTTTGTTCCACACACTGAGCAGTGGAGTACCCCTTTAAGTAATGCTGGGCCGCTTAAGACTAGCGAGTGCGGCCCTGGAGTATATTACTTTTATGGGAGCCGAGGAGACAGCCAAACGCTGAATTGAAAGGCAGCATGCACCCGCTACTCCATTCTAACAGGAGACTGTCCTTCTGTATCGCAGCTTTCACTATAGGGTGAAACTTTCTGCAGACCACTTGTCAGCTTTACTGTGTAGACTAGGACAGGATGAGTCATTTCATTATAATTAGATGATGTTAAGTTAATAGCATATATAATACTGCTGGAGTCAAATGTGGCAGGATAGTAACACCATACAGAGACAGGGCTTTTTTTTTTAATGCAGCTCCTGTCACTTGCCGCTTTTTGTAGTGTACCTTTGCTGTATAGGCTAGGACAGAATGAGCAGAGTCCCCTCAGTTAATGACACATAAGCCAATCCTGGTTCTGTAGTGCTGCTCAAGACCTAGATAAGAGACTGTATACAATAACGCTATCTGGGCGAGGTGGCCTGAAACAAAAGCCCAATACACTTCTATGGGATTCTGCACTCTCGTTGACGCTTGGGAAATCCGGCAAGCGACATTCAGATCAGAAATCCAAAAGCTGGATCAGATAGCCTTAAGATATTGCGTGATTCTAGAATTATAAGGCCAGGTTCCCAGAGCAGAATCTCTACAGCAGACAGCGCTAGGACAGCATTGCTTTCCCTATAGACAGCAATGCATTTCTTAGGCAAATTAGCTCAGAAATTCATAGCCGTCTATGGGAACGGCAATGCAGTCCTAGCGCCACCTGCAGGATCTCCGGCAGAAATTCCATCCAGAGATTTCTCAGTGTAAACCCGTCGTAGAGCAGCATTTCCCAACCAGTTTGCCTCCAGCTGTTGCAAAACTACAACTCCCAGCATGCCCGGACAGCCTTTGGCTGTCCGGGCATGCTGGGAGTTGTCGTTTTGCAACTGCTGGAGGCCCCCACGTTGGGAAACACTGGTTTAGAGCGTCTATGTCAGACTCCCAATATACATAAAAAGCTTGATCTTCACAAGTGTGTAACAGTGAACCATGTAGACACGACCAAGACCGTTTTTCTTTCACAGATTTATTTCGGTTCCCCAAGCCGTTGCAAAAAAAAAACACAGCATAGAATTAAATCACGAGGAACATTATTAACATAAAATAAAAAAAAAATAATAAAAATAATCCACCTGAATGACAGACAACAAAAACAAGAGGAGGGAAGAACAGAGCAGAGAGCGAAGTCGGGAGAGTTTTGTCATCGTTTATTGTGAAGTTAAAAACAGGCAATAAAAAGTAAAAACTCAGCGTACAGTTTCCATGTCTCTGAACAGACAAAACACATCACGACCCCCCATTGGCGGGAGGGACCGGCGCACTTCACAAGGCCCCAGCTGCAGACGTGGGACCAGCAGACAGCATGGGGGGTGTCACCAGGGAATGTTCAACCAACTAAAAGCACAGGGACATGGGGGGGGGGGGGGGGGGCCATAATCTCTTTACGTTTAAAAAAAAAAAAAGAAAAAAAAGAATATATTTCATTTCTTTACTCACAGGCCGCTCCAGTGAATAAAAACCGTGTTTTTTTTTTTTGTTTTTTTTTGGGAGGTGAGTGGACGGGAGGCGCTCAGATTAGTCCTAAGATCTAGAACCTGCCCTTCACTGAATCAACTTCCACGGGGCCGAGATGATAAACCGGGAAAGGATGAAGGACAAAAACAGGAAAATGTCCTAAAAAAAATAATAAAATAAAATAAAAATACAACTAGGGGACTTCTCAAACAGCTTCTCCCCTCACTGAGGTCAGCAACCGAGGCTCCCATCTCCGGACTGGTAATGAGTGATGACACGACGTGACCTTCACTGGGCCTGGAAGAGAACAGAGAGACATCAGCTACGTCTGCGCCAAAGATTACACGTCACATATCAAATCCTATGTACTAGATAGAGACCGACCTGTGGCCCTGGCTGTGCCGGAGGAGGTTGTGTGGGTGGAGCGCCTGGCGCTTGTCCGTAGTATGCCGCCTGCTGCCTGTAATATTCCGCCCACGCTGCACTGTAGTCCGGTTGTGCTGTTGGTGGAGCGGACGATGCCGCTGCCACGGTTGCAACCGCTGTGGCTGCAGCAGGGGCACCAGGAGCTGCAGCAGCTGCTGCTTGGGCTGAAAAAAATATTAAAACACAAAGTGTTAGGAAGATTCAAAGAAACACTAAACTTTTCAGGTCATGGAAAATAAAAAATGTAAGTACATAAAAATAATAACACTAAGAAAAAAAATATAAATATAGATAAATGGAAAAATACAAAGACAAGACAAAAACACTTATAATTAATATTAAAAACATTTATAATATTTTAGAGGCATCAGCAGTATGTGCAAGAAACAGCGCTGCCATAAAACTTACTGCAAAGCCCCCGCATTTCACCACAGAGTATCGTTTTATCCAGTGTGCCTCCAGCTGTTGCAAAATTACCGGACAGCGTCCTGACATGCTGGGGTTTTGCAACAGCTGGAGGCACACTGTTAAGGACACACTGACGTACTGAATGCACAGGTACCTTGTTTCTTGTAATATTCTTCCCAGGCCTTTGTGTAATCCGGCTGTCCAGTGGGCTGAGCCGTCTGCTGACCTGTAAGGTAAAGGAAGTGACTGTCAGGGAGGACTATCCTGGTGCACCCCAGCAAACAACCACATACACTGTATACTATAGACTAGAACAGATTTTAAATACATTTTTTTTCTCTAAAAAGTAAAGAAAGCTTTCATTTTTTTCACACGCTGCTGTAACGCCCCTATGCACCTGGCTGTTTGGCGCTTCCAGGTTTGGTGACACTCAAATTAGCAGATGCGGCAATGTGCCACCGCCGCTGACTGGTTGATCAGGCACGTGACGTCCCAAACCTGAACGCGCCAGAAAACAAGAGCTGAGCTCAATGATGGGTGCAGCGGTGCAGGAACCAGGAAGGCAAAGAGTTTTGTTTCTGTACTAACCTAAATAAGGAAGGTGTTATTGCCAGCCTGCCCCTTTAAGATTTCACTCTTTGTAAACAGATGTCAGGGGAACCGTCAGCTCTAGAACGATCAGGCAGAACGCTCATTCAGTGCTCTGCCCGACTACTAGGAGCTTGGCTGAACTTCTCCACACCCAGCTCTAAGCTCCAGACCAGGAAAGATCATATTCACCGATTCCCACCGGGCGTGCCTCAAGCTGTTGCAAGACTACAACTCCCAGCATGTCTGGACAGCCTTGGGAGTTGTAGTCTCAACTGCTGAAGGCACGCTGGTTGGGAAAACACTGCGCTAAGGACCTGGAGCTACAACTGTATGGACCAGACTGACGACTGAACCACAAACAGTTGTTAACACTGCTACAGAACAACAAAATATTTATAGATAAGGCGATTCTTTCCCTTAAAAGGATAAATCTAAATCAATGGGCAGACACTTATCCAGGTCACAAAAAGTTTAAATATATATATATCTTTCCTAATCCTGCCCCAATCCCCCCTCCCCCCCTCAATCCTGTCCCAATCCCTCCCCCCCCCCTCAATCCTGTCCCAATCCCTCCCTCCCCCCCCCTCAATCCTGTCCCAATCCCTCCCCCCCATAATCCTGTCCCAATCCCTCCCCCCCATAATCCTGTCCCAATCCCTCCCTCCCCCCTAATCCTGTCCCAATCCCTCCCTCCCCCCTAATCCTGTCCCAATCCCTCCCTCCCCCCTCAATCCTGTCCCAATCCCTCCCCCCTCAATCCTGTCCCAATCCTCCATCCCCTCAATCCTGTCCCAATCCTCCATCCCCTCAATCCTGTCCCAATCCCTCCCCCCTCAATCCTGTCCCAATCCCTCCCCCCTCAATCCTGTCCCAATCCCTCCCCCCTCAATCCTGTCCCAATAACTCACCCATCTTCTTGTAATACTCCTCCCAAGCCTTCGTGTAGTCCGGCTGGCTGGCAGGTGGAGGCTGCTGGGGAGGTTCTCCTCCTTGAGGTGGAGGGACAGGGACTGCGGGGGGCTGCCCGGGCACAGGAGCGGGGGGCTGTTGGTAGTAGTGCGAGTAGTAAGCAGCCCAGGCAGCATTGGGATCTGTGGGGGCTGGAGGTTTTGCTATTGAGGGGGAAAAAATAACTTACTCATTCTGTTCATACATTCAAATACAAGTGAATTTAAAGGATTGCCTTTCAACACTTATCCCTCCCCCTTGTCCACATTATAAGGGCAGCGTTTCCCAACCAATGTGCCTCCAGCCTCCTGGGCTGCTGGGAGTTGTAGTTTTTTAAAGACTAAAGGTACCCTGGTTGGAAAACACTGGTATACAGGGAATGTATTAGTGTTTCCCAACTAGGATGCATCCGGCTGTTGCTAAACTACAACTCCCAGCATGCCCAGACAGCCGAAGGCTGTCTGGGCATGCTGGGAGTTGTAGGTTTGCAACAGCTGGAGGCCCCCTAGTTGGAAAACACTGGATTAAAGCGAGCCAACATAACACCCATTATCACTGCAATAAAAAAATAAGCGCACACACAATCTGACACTTACTCGGGTCGTGAGGGGCTGGCGGCTGCCCCCACTGGGGATACGTGCTGCCCCAGCCTTGTGGGGGGTACTGGTGAGGAGGTGGAGGCGGCGGTGGTCCCGGACTGCAATAGAAGAGTGACCAGAGATCAGATGCGTATACATTAGGACATCAAAAGTATACAGAGATCTTCGCAAAGTGTGCGACCGGCCCCAACATTGTATTCACACCACAGGATCTCAAGAGCATTTATAACAACACATCCGGACTCAAAACATTACACAACAAGTTCAAAAGGGATCGTGTAGGATTAGTAAAACAATTTAGCTTTCTTTCCAAAAAATAAAAAATAAATAGCGCCACACCCGTCTTCAGGCTGTGTGTGGTATTACAAGTCTGCTCCACTGACTGATGAAACAGAGCATCAATACCATGAACAACCTGAGGACAAGAGTGGCGCTATTTCATAGAGAAAGCAATAAGGCCTAGATTTATCAAACTGAGAAAAAAATAAAAATAAAATGTAAATAAAAATGAAATTATGGGGGAGATTTATCAAAACAACCAATCACAGCTCAACTTTCACTTTACCGGAGCTCATTAGCTGAGCTGTGATTGGTTAATGTGGGAAAATCTCTAGGGGAGATTTATCAAAACCTATTCAGAGGAAAAGTTGCTGAGTTGCCCATAGCAACCAGATCACTTTCACTTTAGAAGAGGCCTCTGCAAAACGAAAGAAGCGATCTGATTGGTTGCTATGGGCAACTCAGCAACTTTTCCTCTGGACAGGTTGTGATAAATCTCCCCTAGAGATAAATCTGGGCCCAAGTCTGTAATTCTAGATAACCCCCTTTAGAAATAGTAGCAGAGAAATTTAAAGGGGTACATCTCCCACAGACATCTTCTCTTAAGGGACAAGATGAATGATTGTGGGGGGTCCCACCACTGGCCACCCCCCGAGATCTCCGTGCAGCTACCATGCCGCACCCAGCATTCTCAACAATACGTTTAGAACGTTGGGTTTCCCCGGCTGGAAAAGTCATGGAGGTGTTCGTGACGCCAAGAGGGGCATCACATCTCCGGCCAGGGAAACCCAGTGTTCTAAACACACTGGAAAGCTGGGTGCGGCATGGTAGCTACATGGAGATCGTGGTGGATCCCAGCGGCGGGACCCCCATGATAAGCCATTTTATCCCCTATCCTTTAGAGTACCCCCCTTTAAAAGGCAAAAATTCAGGATGGGTTCCAGACAGATTCTGCTCCAGATTTTGTCGCACCATTACACTGAAAAATGAGTAATGGAAACAGAAAAATTTAGCTTTTTTGCCGTTTTCCTCCTCTGAAGAGACCACTTTTACTTTTCCACTTACAGATCCATGAGGGTTTCTTATCAGCACAACCAGTTGTAATTTGCAATAACCCCTTTTATTTTACCATATAATGTACAGCAAAAAATAAATTAAAAAAGGAAACGGTCATATGTTTTCTCCCGCACTATCCACAGGTACCGCGGGAGACTCTGAACATAGAGTCCTACCTTTCCCGGATGCGCTGCGCCGTTCGCCCCGTTATAGCAGTTTCTGTATATTTAAATTAGCTGCTAACTGGCACGAGCGGGGTTACTGCCTTCATCTGGCACTGTGACTTAACCGCCACCCGGCCCGCAGCACCGCCCGGCTAATGAATATTCATATGTCTTACATTCTTCTCATCCCGGCCGATACTGCGCATGTGCGGGATTTACTCCAGCGCTGCTCCTGACTAATGAAGCAGCGCTGAAGACCGCCTCCAGGTATAGTAGTAAATCCCGCACATGTGCAGTATCGGCCGGGATGAGAAGAATGTAAGACCTATGAATATTCATTAGCCGGGCGGTGCTGCGGGCCGGGTGGCGGTTACGTCACAGTGCCAGATGAAGGCAGTAACCCCGCCTGTGCCAGTTAGCAGCTAATTTAAATATACAGGAATTGCTATAACGGGCGAACGGCGCAGCGCATCCGGGAAAGGTAGGACTCTTTGTTCAGCGTCTCCCGCACTGGTACCTGTGAATAGTGCGGGAGAAAACATGACAGTTTTCCTTTAATGTGAGATAAAATTAGTTAAAATACAATTTTTTTTATTTATTTAATAAAGAAATTTATCATCTAGAGAGAAACTGAAAACCCAGCAATTTTGCAACTTTAGTTTTTACACAGTGCACTTTAATTTTTTTTAGGATTTCAATGATTCCTATATTTACATAGGTTTCTGTATTACTACTAGAGATGAGGGAACTTACAGTAAATTCGATTCATCACGAACTTCTCGGCTCGGCAGTTGATGTCTTATCCTGCATAAATTAGTTCAGCTTTCCGGTGCTCCCGTGGGCTGGAAAAGGTGGATACAGTCCTAGGAAAGAGTCTTTCCTAGGACTGTATCCACCTTTTCCGGAGCACCGGAAAGCTGAACTAATTTATGCAGGATAAGGCATCAACAGCAGAGAAGTTCGTGACGAACCGAATTTACTGTAAGTTCGCTCATCTCTACCTGTAACTATTGTGTTGTCTATGGTGCCATATAGGGGCTCATTTTTTTTTTTTTTTCCATAGTGTTTGTTCAGATGGAACTTTTTTGATCTCCATAAGCAAAATCTGTTCCTTTTTCAATTCACTGCTCAAAATCAATTCTATAATAATGTTATATTTTGATAGGTCGGAAAACTTCACACAGCAATAGCAATTTGAATACAAGATTGCTTATATTGATCAATGCTATTGTGTAGTATTTATCTGTTTGTTGGGTTCACATTAATTCCTTTAAAAAAAAAAAAAAAAAAAAAAAAAAAATTGTGAAAAGATGTAAAGGCCATTACTAAACAGACTGAAGCATCAAAATAAAAATCAATCACCCACCCCTGCAATTACACTGCGGGGGTGAAAATTGGACAGCTGACCGGCACCACTCATCATGGACCTCTAAAAAGCCGAGATCACAGCATTATAGAGTAGTGGTCTTCAACCTGCGGACCTCCAGATGTTGCAAAACTTCAAATCCCAGCATGCCCGGACAGCCGTTGGCTGTCCGGGCATGCTGGGAGTTGTAGTTTTGCAACATCTGGAGGTCCGCAGGTTGAAGACCACTGGTATAGAGGATAATAGCCCAACATCAGCGTTATCACCCATGTCAGTGATTGATGAGTGTGCTGCTGTTAGCCATCACATCCCAGTCTAAGAGTAGCTCCTGCGCTCCCTTCATAGACTTAGGGCTAAATGTGCCATACATGTACGGCGTGGTGAGCTATGGCCCAGACGGCAGCGCTGTAAGTGTATGGCACATGTCATCTTAAGGGTTAAGAAAATCTTATCCACTAATGGTACTTATAACCTGCTACCGTTTTTACCTGTCCAAGTCTGCAAAAGGTACATACTGTGGTGGAGCTCCGGGAGGTCCGGGTGGGTAAGGACCTGGGTTAAATGGACCCATGGGGCCAGCTGGACCAGGACCAGGAGGACCAGGGCCAATCGGGCACAATGGACCCTGGGAAAGAAAAATGAAAAATAATTTACATTACCACATCGGTAAACCATTTTGGAATTAAGATTTCTTAATGCAATAATTGTTTTGGCAACCCCCTAAAAACACCACATTATTCAGAAAGGTCTAAACTGAACAGGATTCTGAGCGAGGAGACAAAAAGCACCCCAAAATACTTGTTCCTGCACTTCCATTTTACCCAACCTGTTTGTCTCCAGCTGTTGCAAAACTACAACTCAGCCTTTGGCTGTCTGGGCATGTTGTGAGTGTAAGTTTTGCAACAGCTGGAGGCACCCTGGTTGGGAAACAACAATCTAGACCTCAACATGGCCAAATGATGCTCAGTATAACGTGCTGGGAGTTGTACTAGGCGCTCACACAGGCACTCGGGACCCACCTCAATCTTCTCTTCGATCAGCTGTTTGGCATGGTCGATCTGTTGCGGTGAGCCGCGAATGATGAACATTTTGAAGTTGGGGTCGCCGTTGGGTGGCGGCTGCCGCGAGATCTCCACAAACGCTCCAGTCTGTTGGTTAATGGCCTTTACGTTTTCCCCACCTGCAGATAAGAGAAAAAAAAAAAATTATTATATATATATATTTTTTTTTTTAATAAAGGCCCCAAATAAAGGCCCCAAATAAAGGCCCCAAATAAAGGCCCCAAATAAAGGCCCCAAATAAAGGCCCCAAATAAAGGCCCCAAATAAAGGCCCCAAATAAAGGCCCCAAATAAAGGCCCCAAATAAAGGCCCCAAATAAAGGCCCCAAATAAAGGCCCCAAATAAAGGCCCCAAATAAAGGCCCCAAATAAAGGCCCCAAATAAAGGCCCCGATACTCACCTCTACCAATAACTAAGCCGCATTTATGAGTTGGTATGGAGAATGTCATTTCTCCTCCAGGAGGTCCCCATGGCCCTTGCCCCCGGCCCCTTCCTCTGCCACCAGGTGGCATGCCAGGGCCTTGAGGTCCTGGTGGACCACTCTATGGAAGGAAAGCAAGTCTGCAGTGAGCTTGTGTAACATTGATCCTCCATTAGGTTAATTCACACTATTTTACAAGTCCTTACTCTCAAGCTCTGCAGTAGGTCAGTTATTATCCTGGCAGCATGATCGCAGCGATCTGGGGGGCCCATGATGTGTGCAATCTTATCGGGACCGCTTCCATCGTCTGTATGGGAGGAGAAACATAAGATGGTTAATATTCACACTCCGCACGCTGAACCTTGGACACAGACGGGAAGATTGGATACTCACCTTGTTTAAACTGTATCCTGACACCAGCGTCGTTCTGAATTTTCTTGATCATTTCCCCATTGCGTCCTATGACTACCCCGACTGAGTGCCGAGGAACTGGCACCTGAAAGGAGGAAGAAAATGTAATGCTTGAAACGCTTCACAGAGTCCACTGACCACCGCTAGTTGTAGCCGTCACTTACGTCTATGCCGCCGCCGCCTCCACCACCACCGCCGCCGCCGCCACCACCACCACCACCTCCTCCTCCTCGGGAGCCATACTCATTTCTGTCACCAAAGTTTGCTTGATCTCGTTCTCGTAAGAGATCCATCACCATCTCACAGGCTTGCTGCAGGAGGAGAAGAGAAAATAGAGAAGTTGATAAAGATGTGGATTTCGGCTGAGATGCAGCCCTGCAACTGTTGAAAAATTACAACTCACACCCAGTGGCTGTCTGGGCATGCTGGGAGCTGTAGTTTTTCGACAGCTGGAGGGTCGAAGGTTGTACAGCTCAAATGTAAGGCCTTGTCCTCTAACAATTTATTTAGTGGTTCTTTCCTGTTAAAGCAAATCTCATCAGTATCACCTGCACTAACCTGTCACACAGGCTTGTAGTGAGGGCGATACTGATCAAAATACTTACGGAGTCACGAACAGTAATTCCTCGTTTTCTGTATATTTAAATTCGGTCCTTGAGGCATGGGCGGGGCTATGGCCTGAGCTCTGGGCACTCTAACGTCCTCGTCCCCAGGCGGGTCCTCCGCCCAGCTCATGTATACTCCTAATCCCCCTCGCGGCCATGTTACTGCACTGCGCATGTGCTGCTTTTTGGGTACAACCGAAAGCAGCACATGCGCCGTACAGTAACACGGCCACGCTAGCAGGGAGCGGGATTATGAATATGCATGAACCAGGCGAAGCACTCGCAAGGCGAAGTTTATGTCAGAGTGCCCCAGGCTCGGGCCGTAGCTCCGCCCATGCCCCAAGGACCTAATCTGAATATACAGAAAACAAGGCATTACGGCTGGATGGTTCATGACGCCGTAAGTATCAACCAGTGTGGCTCCGACTGCTGCAAAACTACAATTCCCAGCACGTCCGGACAGCCTTCGGCTGTCCGGGCGTGCTGGGAGTTGTAGTTTTGCAACAGCTGGAGGCACACTGGTTGGGAATCAATGAAAGGAAGTGCAGACCAGTCCATAGCAAGAAAACAACCTTATATATGAGATCGATTCTGTTAACGGGACACTGGCATTGGGCCACTGCCATATACATATATACATATATACACATATATATATATGTAATTCAGCACCAACAATAGAGCATCTTCTGGAGACCTACCTGCACTTTAAAGGGCTCTCCCACAATGCGCAGAGGCTTATCTACATTGGCGCCCTGGGAGCCATCTTGTATGAGAATCATCTTGACTCCGGCACGCTCCTGGACAGGGAGGGAAAGCAGAGCATAAGAATCTCCATAACAATGTGCCCTGTATGCCTCCTTGTCTCTGGTCCTGAATGGTGGCAGGTACCTGCAGCTGTTTAATAGTTTCTCCTCCCTTCCCGATAACAAGTCCGGCTTTGCCGGCGGGGATCATGATTTCTTGTAAGGAGCCGTTCTGTCCATTGGAGTTATCGTGAAACTGGCCGGGTGGTCCGCCACGGCCCCGAGCAACTATTTCATCAAGCATCATCTTTGCTTTTCTACAGGAATAAAAACAGACAAAAGATGAGAACGCCGCCATATACCGGGGACACAAGCGATAAGAATAAGACCATTGGTAGGTTATGGGGACAGAAAGTGAGCAGGGAGAAAAGAAAAAAAAAATATTTATATGAAAATATGTATCTGCGTGCTTAAAGGGGTACTCCGCTGCTCAGTGTTTGGAACAAACTGTTCAGAACGCGGGAGCTCGTGATGGCATAGCCCCGCCCCTCAATGTAAGTCTAAGGGGGGGGCGCGTGACGCAATGGAGGCAGGTAAGGCACCCTCCGCTTGCATTCTAGCTGATCAGGACATCGTTATTTCACCGCAATGGTCTGATCAGCCCGACTAACAGGGATCGACTGATTATGGGTTTGGCCAATATTCACAGATTTGGACATCGGTATTGGCAATTACCTTGCCGATAAATACCGATATTCCGGTTTAAGTTATCTGCTATCGGAACTGAAAGGTGTTGGTGTGCCGGCTCCGGTGTGTCCTTCATATAAGGATATACTGGCGAATGTCTCAATTTTAACATCAGTGTTGAGGGATAACCAATGTCACTGTATACATCTACCACAGTAGTGCACCCATATTCCTGTATTGTATTCTAATTGTTACACATCCACACCGCTTATCTGGTGTAGGATTCTATTGTGGCACTTGTAGTCCGCTGCAGGCATCCTCCATTGTATGCATTTTTATGCTGGGGATCGCCCCTAGCAATGGAATACAAGGGCCGGATCTGCTCCTCCAGTATAAATGCACAACCGCATTTGGGATTGAGCACCTCCAGCCATTTGAGACCATGTTTTTTGTTGTTGTCGTTACAGATTACCAGTATTGGCCCTTAAAAAAAAAAAATTATATCGGTCGCTCCCTACCGACTAAGCTGCTGGGAAACTTTCACTGTCATTTTAGATGCGGCGATCAACCTTGGAAGCTGCGTTTAAAGTGTTAATAGCGCGCGGCACAACGATTGGTGCCGCACACTATTAGCCACCAGGACCGACCCGCTATGACGCGGGGTCACCGCATGACTCTGCGTTATATACCGGAACCGGGCGCAGGGCAAACCACGACAGTTCACAAGCCAAGTGTGAATGGAGACTTTACAGTACTCCCGATAGATTTATATGGAAAATAGGAAGAACTGGCTTTATCTTAGGTGGAGTCACAAGAGTCTTTACAGATGACATTTACTTACTGCACGGCTTCTTGAGAACCAGTCAGCGACACCACCCTCTCTGGGAGCCCCCCACTGTCTGTAATATAAGAGATCTCATTAGTCCCCATTACACGTGCATCATCCCTACAGAACCACCCATCTGTGCTCAGCACTGGGGGCCAGACAGTCACACATTGTTAATATGCACTATAAATATGTAATCCCTGTTTGTGGTGTGGAGGTGCAGACGACAACTAGAGATGAGCGAACTTACAGTAAATTAGATTAGTCACAAACTTCTCGGCTCGGCAGTTTATGACTTATCCTGCATTGATTAGTTCAGCTTTCCGGTGGGCTGGAAAAGGTGGATACAGTCCTAGGAAAGTCTCCTAGGACTGTATCCACCTTTCCCAGCCCACGGGAGCACCTGAAAGCTGAACTACCGTATTTTTCGCTGTATAAGACACTTTTTCTTCCCCAAAACTGGGGGGGGAAAAGTCGGTGCGTCTTATACGGCGAATACACCCCTATCGCGGCGGTTCCTGCGGCCATCAACGGCCGGGACCCGCGGCTAATACAGGACATCACCGATCGCGGTGATGCCCTGTATTAACCCTTCAAACGCGGCGATCAAAGCTGACCGCCGCGTCTGAAGGGAAAGGGACACTAACCTGGCTGTTCAGTCGGACTGTTCGGGACCGCGGCGGTCCCGAACAGCCCGACTGAATAGCCGGGTTAGTGCTTACAGGACACCGGGAGGGACCTTACCTGCCTCCTCGGTGTCTTCTCCGTTCAGGGATCCCCTGTATGGCCGGCGCTCTCCTTCCTCGTCATATCGTCATCATGTACGTGCGTCGGCGCGCGTAACGACGTGATGGCGGCGACGGAGAGCGAGGATACCCGGCCGGCAGCAGAGACGTTCCGGAGCAACGGGGACACGGCAACAGCGATGGAGCGACATCCAGGGCAGCGGTGACAGGTCCGGAGCGGCGGGGACACGTATTACCTCCTATGCAGTGGTCTTCAACCTGCGGACCTCATGATGTTGCAAAACTACAACTCCCAGCATGCCCGGACAGCGTCCGGGCATGCTGGGAGTTGTAGTTTTGCAACATCTGGAGGTCCGCAGGTTGATGACCACTATTGGGTTCAAAATTTTATTTTTTTAGATTTTGCACCTATAAATTGGGTGCGTCTTATGCGCCGGTGCGTCCTATAGGACGAAAAATACGGTAATTTATGCAGGAAAAGTCATCAACTGCTGAGAAGTTCGTGACGAATCGAATTTACTGTAAGTTCCCTCATCTCTAATCGCAACCAAAACAGTCAAAAACTTCACTAAGAAAGTACAAATCCCAATAAAAAACTGCACTGTACAGTAAACAAACACAACGTGCACCTCTACTAGTAGACCCGTCTGATGCTGCCCGCTGATTGGGAATGGATGTTCTATGTATCCATACAGTCATGAGTACAAGTCAGTGTTCCCCAACCAGCGTGCCTCCAGCTGTTCAAAAAACTACAACTCCCAGCATGCTGGTAGTTGTGCTTTAGCAACAGCTGGAGGCACGCTGGTTGGGAAACACTGATTTAAGCCTTCGGGTTAGCAGCTGTGTGTAGCAATAATGCTTGAGGAAGGGCTCTGCATATAGTTATGGGGGTGCTCATCCCGGAATTATATTCTATAGACTGTCAGGGCTGGGAGTTGCAGTTTTGCAACAGCTGGAGGCACCCTGGTCAGAAAGATGTAAAAATCTTCTTACCAGGGGAAATCTGAACTTTACATCCGGAATCTTGTTGGATCTTGTTTATTTGTTCTCCTCCGCGGCCAATGACTGAAAGTTACAAAGACCAACTATTATTATAATCACCAGCTCCTCCTCTCTTCATCGCCATCTTCCCTTCCCATCATTCTAGTCCTCTCCTCCTCTTCCTTCCCTCATTTGTATCACTGTCTCCGTACACTTACTCAGTCCCACCATGCCATCAGGTACACGATATTCTTCCGTTACCGATGATGCCCTAGAACAAGAGAATTATTTTGTAATTAGTTTTTTTTAATATATTTAATTTATTTATTTTTGAGTACAGAACGACATAAGGGAAAAAATAAAAAAAAAATAAAAAACACTTACCGAGGTTGATGTACTGGAGTTAGAGGAGGGGCGATCGCTGAAATACACAAAATACACATTAGATCTCTACTGCATAGGTCAGCGTTTCCAAAACAGGCACCAGCTGTTGCAAAACTACAACTCCCAGCATGCCCGGACAGCCGCATGCTGGGAGTTGTAGTTTTGCAACAGCTGGAGGCACCCTGGTTGGGAAACACTGGCATAGGTAATAGTGCTCAGGACTTTCATGTCAGTAAACCCTGCATGAACGGCTGATAGCGGGGAGCACAAGACTATACAAAGATGGCACATGGTTTAGAATGAAGTTGTGCAGTGCTGTCCTGATCTGGTGGGTGAAGACGCTGCTGCACGCCAGGGGGAGACAGCAGCCGAGTCAATGTCTGACGCACGGCAAGTATCACACACACCTTTCCTATTCTGATAAATAGTATAGATGAACAGTACCTACCTGCTATTGGCAACTGTAAAAAAAAAAACTTTAGAAGGCAACATACTCTGCAGAGTGGGGAGGCAGTTCTACTATAGCGTTATTCATGTATTATGCCATAATTAAGTGTTGTTCAAATCATAAAGGGCTACTCCGCTGCTCATCGTTCGGAACAAATGTAAAAAAAAATGTTCCGAACGCTTCAAGCCGGCGACTAGTGACATCATGCTCACGCCCCCTCAATGTAAGTCTATGGGAGGGGGCGTGACGCCCCCTCCCATAGACTAACATTGAGGGGGCGGGGCGAGACATCACAAGTCTCTAAGAGTTTGGAACACTGTTCCAAATGCTGAGCAGCGGAGGACCCCTTTAAGATCCTCCAATTTACAGTTATAGGGACAGTAAACCACCAAAACCCATGAACCCTCCTCAACATCCCCAGGAGTTATGACTTACGTTCACTTTGTGTTGCCAATTTTTTGCACTCTGGTTGGTCTGCAAAAAAAAATAAAATAAAAATAAAAGTACATCAGTAAACGTTTTACCTGGAACATGCACAACTGTGGAGTGTCGGGCACAGCATTATACTTCTACCCCCCAGCATCATTTTCTGTCACACTTAAGTCTACTCCGGTGGTATGTACCGTATATACTCGAGTATAAGCCGACCCGAGTATAAGCCGAGACCCCTAATTTCAACCCAAAATCCCAGGAAAAGTTATTGACTCGAGTATAAGCCTAGGGTGGGAAATACCTCATCCCCCCTGTCATCATCCAGACCCGTCATTAACATCCTCATCATCATCCCCTTATCATCCCACACATCCCCCCTTCATCATCCCCTTGTCATAATCCCACACATCCCCCCTTCATCATCCCCTTATCCCGCACATCCCCCCTTCATCATCCCCTTATCATCCCACACATCCCCCCCTTCATCATCCCCTTGTCATCATCCCACACATCCCCCCTTCATCATCCCCTTATCATCCCACACCCCCCCCTTCATCATCCCCACACCCCCCCCTTCATCATCCTCTTCTCATCATTCGCCCTCAGTGGTCTTCAACCTGCGGACCTCCAGAGGTTTCAAAACTAAAACTCCCAGCAAGCCCGGGCAGCCATCGGCTGTCCGGGCTTGCTGGGAGTTGTAGTTTTGAAACCTCCGGAGGTCCGCAGGTTGAAGACCACTGCGGCCTTCAACATCATCCAGCCCCCTCTCACCCCCTTTAGTTCTGAGTACTCACCTCCGCTCGGCGCTGGTCCGGTCCTGCAGGGCTGTCCGGAGAGGAGGTGGTCCGGTGGGGAGGTGGTCCGGGCTGCTATCTTCACCGGGGGCGCCTCTTCTCCGCGCTTCCGGCCCGGAATAGAGGCGTTGCCTTGACAATGACGCAGAATTACGTTGGCAATGAACGCACCTCTGCGTCGTTGTCACGGCAACGTGACTATTCTGAGGCCGGGCCCGAAGCGCTTAGAAGAGGCCTCCCCGGTGAAGATAGCAGCCCGGAACACTATCCCACCGGACCACCTCCTCACCGGACAGTCCTGCAGGACCGGACCAGCGCCGAGCGGAGGTGAGTACTCAGAACTAAAGGGGGTGAGAGGGGGCTGGATGATGTCGAAGGCCGCAGTGGTCTTCAACCTGCGGACCTCCGGAGGTTTCAAAACTACAACTCCCAGCAAGCCCGGACAGCCGATGGCTGCCCGGGCTTGCTGGGAGTTGTAGTTTTGAAACCTCTGGAGGTCCGCAGGTTGAAGACCACTGCGGGTGGGGGAGTTCACTCGAGTATAAGCCGAGGGGGGTGTTTTCAGCACGAAAAATCGTGCTGAAAAACTCGGCCTATACTCGAGTATATACGGTATATGTATATATATATATATATATTTTTTTTTTTTTTTTTTTTAAATCAACTGGTGCCAGAAAGTTAGATTTGTAAATTACTTACTATTAATAAATCTTAATCCTTCCAGTACTTAATAGCTTCTGAATCATAATAGTGTTCTCTGCTGACATCTCTGTCCATGTCAGGAACTGTCTAGAACAGCATATATGTTTTCTATGAGGATTTTCTCTTACTCTAGACAGTTCTTAAAGGGGTACTCTGCCCCTAGACATCTTAGATGTCAAATCGCCCCGGGACTGACGCTGCGGCACCGCGCTCTCATTGATGCACAGAGCAAGTTCGCTTTGTGCGTAATGATGGGCGATACAGGGGACGTAGTAGCATGAAGTCATGGCTCCGCCCCTCGTGACATCACGGCCTGTCCCCTTTATGTAAGTCTATGGCAGGGGGAGTGACTACCGCCACGCCCCCTCCCATAGACTTGTATTGAAAGGGGCGGGGCGTGACGGCACAAGGGGCGGAGCCATGACGTAACGATGCTCCGGCCCCTATATTGCCTGTCATTACGTGCAGGGGCCAGTGCTCTGTGCAGTAATGATAGCGCAGTGCCACGGCGACTTGACATCTTATCCCCTATCCTTTGGATAGGGGATAAGATGTGCAGGGGCGGAGTACCCCTTTAAAATTGACAGATGTCAGCAGAGCGCACCGTGTACCAAAAAAGGAGATTTTTGACACTTGCCATAAAATCTCTCTCGAAGGATCCATTGGGGGACACAGACAGTGGGTGTATGCTGCTGTCTCTAGGAGGTGTGACACTATGGTGATAAAAAAACAGTCAGCTCCTCCCAGCAGGATATACTCGCCTTCAGGCTCTGAGCTTGTCAGTTTAAGTTCCAAAGCAATAGGAGGAGACCAATAGGTCAAGGAAAAACCCCAAACTGTCCGAGAACCTGAAGAAAAAAAACATAACTGAACACACCCTCGGACAGAGAACCAAGGAAAAACACCAAAAAGGGCGGGAGCTGTGTCCCCCAATGGATCCTTCGAGAAAAATTTTACAGCGAGTGTCAAAAAAATCTCCTTTTCTCTATCGGCTCCATTGGGGGACACAGACAGTGGGACGTACCAAAGCTGTCCCTTGGGTGGGCAGATAAGTAATCAGGCAGACGGCTGATCCACTGCCGCCTGCAACACCTTACGCCCCAGGGTAGCATCAGCCGCTGCGAAAGTATGAACCAGATAAAACCTCGAGAAAGCTTGCAAAGACTACCAGGTAGCCGCCTTGCAAATCTGCAAGGCCGAGGCTCTATTCTGGAGAGCCCAGGATGCCCCAACAGAACGTGTGGAATGAGCCACAACCCTGAAAGGAGGAATCTTCCCCTTACAGCGATAGGCTTCCGAAATGGTGGCCCAAATCCACCTAGAAATGGTGGCCTTGGAAGCAGGTTGTCCCTTGCGACGACCTTCCGTAAGGATGAAAAAGGAATCACACTGACTAAACGAAGAAGTGATGGAGAGATAAGACCGAACAGCCCGGACAACATCCAGCTTGTACAGTAAGCGCTCCCTAGGATGAGAAGGAGTCGGGCAAAATGACAGGAGGACAATATCCTCATTTAGATGAAAGACCGAGACCACCTTAGGTAAAAAGGAATGGTCTGGCCGGAAAACAACCAGAAACGGAGAACGGCAGGAAAGGGCTGCCAATTCAGACACCCTCCGGATGGAGGTGATGGCCACCAGAAACGCCACTTTCCAAGAAAGAAGGTGGAGAGAGACACCTCTCTAAGGGGCTCAAAGGGTGCACCCTGGAGGGCACTCAGGACCAAATTCAAGTCCCAAGGAGGAGAGGGAGACCGATTAGGAACAGTTTGCGCCACTCCTTGCAGGAAGGTTCGGACATGAGGATAAGAAGCCAGGGGCCGCTGGAAAAGAACAGTAAGGGCCGAAACCTGACCCATAAGGGAACTGAGAGACAACCCCAGTTCCAACCCCAACTACAAAAAGGAGAGAAGACGGGGAACAGAGAAGGTCACTGGGGAGAAGTCCTGAGCTTCACACCAATGAAAATAAGACCTCCAAGTACGGTGGTAAATCCTTGCAGAGGAGGGCTTACGAGCCTTGAGCATGGTGTGAATGACTTGGGAACAGAACCCGCAGTCTCAACCGCCACGCCGTCAAATGCAGAGACTGTAAATTGGGGTGGCAAAGAGGACCCTGAGAGAGCAGGTCCGGACGGAGCGGAAGGCACAGTGGAGTGTCGTCCAGGAGCCTGACTAAGTCGGCGTACCACGACCTTCGGGGCCAATCTGGAGCTACCAGAATGCCGGGGACGCACCCTGCCTTGAGCTTCCTCAACACCCTGGGAAGAAGCGGAAGAGGAGGGAACAGATAGGGTAGAGTAAACCCCGCCCAAGGAATGACTAGGGCGTCCACGGCCAGAGCCTGAGGGTCCCGGGACTGACACAAAAAGGATCTTCCGATTGTGCCGGGACACAAAGAGGTCCACGTCCGGAATGCCCTAGAGGTCGCAGAGGTGCGCGAAGACCTCTGGATGTACATACCACTAGCCGGGCCGGGTGAGGACCGACTGAGGAAGTCCGCTTCCCAGTTGAGCACCCCCAGGATGTGAATCGCCAAAATGGCCGGAACCTTGCTCTCTGCCCAGGAGAGAATCTTGGTCACCTCGGCCATGGCAGCTGAGCTGCAAGTGCCGCCCTGACTATTTATGTACGTCACGGCCGTGGCATTGTCCGACTGAACGCAGACAATACTGGACTGAAGATGGGACTCCCAATGAATAAGACAAAGAAGAATTGCCCGTAATTCCAATATGTTTATCGGAAGAAGGGTCTCCTGGGGGGACCAGAGTCCTGAACCGTCCAATCCCTGAACACGCCGCCCCAGCCTGACAGGCTGGCATCCGTTGTAACAACCTGCCAGTGAAGGGGAAGAAACGACAGCCCTTGGAGAAGGGGGGAGCAGAGCCACCAGAGCAGACTGACGGACCCTGAGAGGGAGAACAATCTGACGACCGAGGGACAGAGGAGACCAGTTCCACCGAGAGAGAATCGCCAGTTGGAGGGGGCGGTAATGAAACTGGGCAAAAGGTACGGCCTCCATAGCTGCCACCATCCAACCCAGGACTTCCATACAAGTGCGGATGGAGACTGATACCTGGGTCCGAAGGAAGCGGACCCCCGACCGGAGCGCCAGAGGCTTGTCCGGCAGAAGACGAATTCAGGCAGAGGCAGTGTCGAAGAGAAGTCCCAGAAAGGTTAGAGACTGGGTAGGACGGAGGACTGACTTGTCCTGGTTGACCATCCACCCGAAGCGAGTCAGAGTGTGATGTCCAGATTCTCCAGAGTCTGGGCCCTAGTTGGAGACTTGATGAGAAGAAGGTCGTCCAGATAGGGTATCACAGAGATTCCCCTCGACCGTAACAGGCCCATCACCGGCGCAAGGACCTTTGTAAAGACCAGAGGAGCCTTGGCTAGACCGAAGGGGAGGGCCACAAATTGAAAGTGCCCCTCTGGAACCGCAAAGCCGAGGTACAGATGATGGCCCGGAAATATTGGCACATGGAGGTAGGCATCCTTTATGTCCACCGAAGAAAGGAACTCCCCTTGTTCCAGGGACGCCACTACCAAACGGAGAGATTCCATTCGGAAGTGGCGGATGAGAAGATGAAAATTGAGACGCACAGAACAATCCTTCTTGGGGACCACAAAAAGATTTGAATAGAAACCCCGAAAACGTTCCCCTGGAGGAACAGGAAGGATAACCCCCTGGAGAAGCAGAGACTGGAGAGCCGCTCGAAACTGCTTTGCCAAAGGAGGAGACCGGGGGGCCCGGGATAGAAAAAAGCGATCCCTCAGAAGGTAAGCAAATTCGATCCGGTAACCGTTGGACACCACGTCCCTGACCCAAGAGTCTTTAATGTGAGAGGTCCAAGTGTCTCGAAAAAGTGAGACGACCTCCCACCCGAGAAGAAACCGCGGGTGGGGGCCTCACTTCATGCAGAAGTTGGATTGCGGTTGCCTGATTTGGGCGCAAAAAGGCCGGACCGGTTGGAGTCCGACTTCCAAGACGAGCGAGCCCGGATCGAGGGAGCCTTCTTGTCCCGTCAGGGTGCCTGCCCGGATCCCTTGTTGGAGCTGGAGGTTCGAAAGGAAAAGGCCTTCATGAAGTAGGGCAAGCCTTATTTTGAGGTAACAAGGAACTCTTACCTCCCGTTGCCTCGGAGATAATCTCATCAAGGCGTTTGCCAAAAAGACGGCCACCCGTAAAGGGAAGCTCAGTGAGAGATCTTTTGGAAGCGGCATACGCATTCCAAGCCTTAAGCCACAGAGCGGAGGAGAGCCACTAGATGACCAACAGCATAGGTAGAACAACGGGCTGCCTGCATGGAAGCTGCGCACAGAAAATCCCCGGCTTTAGAGCATTGGAGAGCCAAAGCAGATAGATCCTCCGGGGGGATCCCGCTAAGATATCCTGACTGAGCTTTTGGCACCACTCCGACCGGCCCTTGGACACCCATGTGGAGGCGAAGATGGGAAGAGG
The DNA here is from genome assembly GCF_029499605.1 of Hyla sarda. Classification (NCBI taxonomy): domain Eukaryota; kingdom Metazoa; phylum Chordata; class Amphibia; order Anura; family Hylidae; genus Hyla; species Hyla sarda. The sequence goes on along the minus strand of NC_079192.1, from coordinate 28,821,900 downwards.
AGAAGAGCCAGCAGCTTCAGTGGCAAACTTCGCTAAGGATTCTACCTTCTTGTCCGTGGGATCCTTGAAGGCAGCGGCATCTGCCAGAGGCAGTGTAGTCGCCTTATTGATCCAGGAAACTGGTGGGTCCACTGAAGGAGGAGAAACCACCTTAGTGACAAAGACCTTGTCAAATGGATAACGATCTTGAATTGTCTTGATTCCCGGGAATCTCTTGTCTGGATGTTTCCATACGGTTTCCAGAATGTCGTCAAAGTCAAAAAGAAAGAAGCCGGCACTGAAGCGCCCGGCTCAAGGAGCGCCGCGGCAGTAAGCCGCGATAAGACGCTGCCGGCAAGTGCCGCGGCTGTCAGCCGCGAATAAGGCGCTGCCGGCAAAGTGAAAGTAAGCCGGCGCTGAGAGCGCCCGGCCCGAGACACAAGTGAACGAAGTACCCCGATACACACACACATAAGTAAAGTGCCGTAATAAGGCACAAATCACCCACACACCTAAGTGAAGTGCCCCATATATAGTGTCCCTTCATGGTGCCACTGCTCCCCGAAAAATAAAGTGCAGACTGTGAAAGCTAGCCCCAAAAAATTGAAGGTGGCAAAAACACGGGGTCTCCAGCTGTTGAGAGTCCGTACCTATGGAGAAAAGGGGGAAAGTACTTACCTCAGTCAGAAGAAATTACCTAATGGAGTCTTCAGTCAGTTTTAGTTACCTGCATCACGCCTGGCTGCTATGCGCGGGCTAGGCGAACAGGGAAATAGGGGGACCCGGACCCGTGAGGTACCACCCAAGCGCTGACCATTGGCGAGGGGGGGGTTTAACAGCGCATATACACAATGACTGTGCCCCCACACTCGCAATGGGGAAACGGGGAACCGCAGTCCGAGTCCCCACCTGAAAACAGAAAAGGAATAAAAAACTAACATCCCTAACTAGGAAAAAACAAAACAAAAAAAAACAAAAAATCAGAAGTATCAGAAAATCAGGGTGTATCCTGCTGGGAGGAGCCGACTTTTTTTTATCACCATAGTGTCACACCTCCTAGAGACAGCAGCATACACCTACTGTCTGTGTCCCCCAATGGAGCAGATAGAGAAAGAAAATCATCTTTCCAGTACTACTTAGCTGCTGAATACTACAGAGGAAATTAAGATTTTTTTTTTTATAGAAGTAATTTACAAATCTGTAACTTTCTGGCACCAGTTGATATATTAAAAAAAATAAAATAAAAAAAATGTAAAAAAATTTAAATAAAAAGTTTTCCAACGGAGTACCCCTTTTAGGGAACTGAGACATATGTCCAACTCACAGGATAGGGGATAAGTATCTGATCGCTGGGGTTCCGACCAATGGGATCCTCCATGATCTCATGTATGGGACCCTGGCTGCTTATGAATCCTCGGCATGCTGCGCATCCCACTCCCCCCGTCCCCCCTAATCCTCAAACGAGATATCTGCCTGATCAGCCAGTGGCTGAGACGAGAGCCCAGTATAAACCATCTATTGCCAAATTGGGCTTTCACTTGTGCTGGTCTCAGAAGGTGAGTACTCAAGGAGCCTTAGTTAACTCCCTTGCTGTCATGGCAACCATTGGTACCCAAATTTACGATATGCCTGGTAACAAAGGGAGCCTGCACCCAGTCTATCCACTTACACCCTGCGGTCACTATTGATAGCAACATCTAAGGGTATGTTCATACTAGGGATCGACCGATTATCGGCCGATAATCACGATTTTGGGCATTATCGGTATCGGCAATTACCTTGCCGATAATGCCCCCCCCCCCGACCGCGTTGCACCCCCCAAGCCCCATAGCCTCCCCCATCCCCGGTTTTATAATTACTGTTCCCGGGGTCTACGCTACTTCTGGCTCCTGCTGCGTCCTGAGTTACGATGTGCGCAATGACGAGTGACGTAACACCGTCAGTGCACACAGTGACAGCTCAGGAGGACGCCACCGGAGCCAGATGTAGAGTAGAGTGGACTCCGGGAACAGGTAATTATAAAACCGGGGATGCAATGGGGCCGGGGCAGTGGGAGGTGCGACGCAGTGCGGCGGGTCGGTAAGGGGGCACGGAGCGGTCACGTTGGCGGTGATAGGACTCAGGAGGACCCCCGGACAAGCAGGGGGAGAGAAGCGGCTGGCGGCAGCGGCCTATGGCACTGCAAAAGCCGCTGCAGTTCGTTGATTTAAAGCGCCCGCTTTAAATCAGTGATCTGCAGCGGTGTCGCGGGGGGATAAATAGCCGATAACTTATACCGATATTCCAGTATAAGTTATCGGCCTTAACCTCCACAGATTATCGTTATCGGCCCTAAAAAAAACGATATCGGTTGATCCCTAGTTCATACTACGTAATTTCTGCGGAATTCCACTCACGGAATTACATGCTGTGAACATAAACATCAGTGTGAATGGGTTTCCACGAGACCCGTTCACACGGCGGACAATTCCGCCACTGAAATTGTTCTGCGCAAAGTAAGAACAGGTTCATTCTTTGCATGAAAGTCCGCGAACACTGCATAGCAGTCAATTGTGACGGCGCAGTGCAGCGCGGTCCTACCGACAAAGTATTGCAGCGGCCGCCAGAATGGAATCTCTGCTCGCGGAGATTCAGTTCATGATCCCTAGTGTGAACATACCCTAAAAGGGTAAACTGCTCCGATCAGACTCCTCGCCGATCCTGGCTGTGTATGAAGGGGCAACTCCAAGGCACTCAACTTTACAATAATCACCTATACACAGGATAGGGGATAAATATCTGAGGGGTGGTCCGACCACCGACCTTCCCCTTCAGTCGCCTACCGTATATACTCGAGTATAAGCAGAGTTTTTCAGCATGATTTTTCGTGCTGAAAATGCCCCCTCAGCTTCTACTCGAGTGAACTCTCCACTTGTCAATCCCTTCATCAGTAGTCTTCAACCTGCAGACCTCCAGATGTTGCAAAACTACAACTCCCAGCAAGCCCGGAGCATGCCGAGTGTTGTCAAGGCGTTGTCAAGGCAACGTCACTAGTCCGGGCCCGAAGCACGAAGAGGACCCCCAGGTGAAAATGGACAGCCCGCAATGACTAACTCTCCACACCGGATGGTTCCTGCAGCATACATGGCCCCAGCTCACCCCAACTTCCCACCAAGGGGAGGAGGAGAGTACAAAACAAAAAGGGGGGGCTGGATGATGACGAAGGCCGCATGGCTGTCCGGGCATGCTGGGAGTTGTAGTTTTGCAACATCTGGAGGTCTGTAGGTTGAAGACCACTGATGAAGGGATTTACAGGCGGTGATGATGAAGGGAGGGGGGGGGGATGATTTATTTCCCACCCTAGGCTTATAGTCGAGTCAACTTTTCCTGGGTATTTGGGGTAAATTAGGGGCCTCGGCTTATACTCGAGTATATCCGGTATATAGGGCGCTGGCTACTTACCTGTCCTACCTTTCTGGACGAGAGAGACTGCCTGCTCAGCCAATCGCTGCTGCTTGTGAATGGGCCGCCACTTGCTCTCATTGAGGAACTTGGATGCCAGATCTCACTGAGCTACAGATGTTGCAAAACTACAACTTCCAGCATGCCTGGAAAGCCGAAGGCTGTCCAGGCATGCTGGGAGTTGTAGTTTTGCAACACCTGGATGCACCCCGGTTGGGAAAACACTGGTCTGATCAGTTCAGATCCCTTTAATACTTCAAGTCCTGCTGATTCCGTGAGCAGTGACAATTATATTTTGCCAGTGGGATAGGCAGGTATAGGCCTTGTTCACACTATGGAAAATCAGAAATCAATGGGAGGGTGCTGCAACAATCCACAATGTGGTAATTCCGCTGCTCAGTTCACATGTCAGAATTTAACGTCACAGACCTTCCAAAGAGTAATTTGATTCTGGCAAATGAACATGTTCAAAATCCACCAGACACGTGTCCCATTTGTCAGCAGGTCAGCACTTCTATCCGCGTCGATGCAAATCCGCTGAGGAAATTCTTTTGCTAAATGTCCACAGTGTGAAGAGACCCTTAAAAGGGGTATTCCAGGATTTTTTTTTTATTTGACTATGCTACAGAGGCTGTAAAGTTAGTGTAGTTCATAATATAGTGTCTGTACCTGTGTGTGACGGTTTTCTCACAATTCTTATGTGATTTTCACCCCAATATTTATTTTTACCAGCATACAAAATGACTATTGTCTCAGATTTTTTTCCCCAGGTTGCAATGCGGCCGAGACCTGACTCACTAGTCAGCTGATGACAGGGAGCCTGTCTGCTTCAATGGGTGGAGCGATCGCTTGGTGGGAGAGAGATCAATTTGCAACTAATGCAACAGCTGTAGGCACTTTGATTGAAAACCACAGGTCTTTTGAATGGATGCAGCTCATTTATGTTTCAATGGGTGGGGCGGAGGAAAATTGAATTATGGGATTTGTAGACAAAGAAGGAAACTCAAACAGGAAATAGCCGGTTTACAAAAAGCTAGCCACAGTGTTATGGTAATCTCACAACATAGCCATTTAGCCCCAAGACAAGCGCAGATCCTTCCTAAGCATGTCCATTACTGTCTGCCAGGTACGTACTAAAATCACCTTATGGTGGATAACCCCTTTAATATGTTCATATACAGCTACATCTTGTGATGCAGGCTTCCATGTTCTCACCTCCATCTTCTAGTTGTCTTTTCTGACCACCAAAATTAAACTCTTGGGTGTTGTTGACTCCTCCCGTAGCATCACCGCCAATTTTTGCTGCAATCTGCGTAAGACAAATGAGAGAGTACACATCACTACCATACACACCACAGCGTCATTTATACAGAGCTATTGATTCCCATAGAAAACTACGTATTATGCCGGCTCCTAAACCAGGAATTGGAACCATATAAATCTTCGGCTGGGTTCACACCACGTTTTTTGCAATACAGTTCCCATTTACATTTATCAGTTTGAAAGTCATATGGAACCGTATCGGAAACCGTATGCATTGACTCGCCATTGAAAACCGTATGCCAAACGATGCATCCAGTTGTGTCTGTTCAGCATCTTCAACGGGTTTAAAAAAAAATAAAAAAATTTCCTGTACCCAAAATCGTAGCCTACCACGGTTTTTGGTCCGGGTGAAAAACCGTATTGAAACCATTTTATTTATTTATTTTTTTTAACATGGGAGTCAATGGGAACTGTACAGAACCACGTGTGTACGCTTCCATCCGGTTTGCACCATAAGGTTTTTGACTTTGCACATGCACAGTGCAAACTGAAGTTTTTGTTCTTGGAATTTCAATCAATCAAGCAAAACTTTATTCCTAAGAGTGAAAATTAAAATTTTGTATTTTTTTTTTTAAATGTAAACATTTAACTTTTCACTCTATTATGAATAAAGTTTTGCTTGTTTGATTGAAATTCCAAGAACAAAGATTTCAGTGTGCATATGCAAAGTAAAAAAAAAACGTATGGTGCAAACCGGATGGAACTGTATGCGCAGAGTTCTCATCGACTCCCATGTTTAAAAAATAAAAAAAATACACGGACGCAACCGGACATCATTTTTCAAGCCGTATACGGGTTAAAATTTGTACACACTTTGATACAGTTTAGTCCGGTTTTGAGGAATCCATTGTTCCATCAAAAACCTGATAAGGGAACTGTATTGCAAAAAAAACGTGGTGTGAATGCAGCCTAAGGGTACTTTCCCACGAGCGGATTTTACGTTGCGGTCCGGCCGCTGAAGGCCCCTCTGTATTCTGCCTTTACATGTGCCTGCTTGGAGCAGCAATATGCCGCTGCGAGCAGACACTGATGTGAGAGTCTATGCGCGCATGCGCAGCTCTCAGCCTAGCTCAGAGCAGGGGGGCGGCCGCGTTGTGAGAGAGTACACCGCGCATGCGCGGCGACTCGCACATCGCTTCAGTGTGTCTGCACGTAGTGGCGTATTGCTGCTGTTCGAGCAGGCACATGTGAAGGCAGAATACAGAGGGTTCTTCAGCAGCCAAATACGCTGCAAAAACCCGCTTGTGTGAACGTTCCCTTACACTTCGAAGTGCAATGGACAGTCCCAGGAGATACAGAGCAGCCTCAAGTATGTTTACACAAAAAGGAGCTGGGGTTTCCCATCAATAGCCATGTTGGTTTATTGTGACATAAGCGCAACAGGTCTTGGACATAGGTGTTGCAAAACTACAACTCCCAGCATGCCCGGACAGCCGTTGGCTGTCCGGGCATGCTGGGAGTTGTAGTTTTGCATCCTCCGGAGGGCTGCAGGTTTGATACCCATGATCTAGGCCAGTTTTTACATGGTTAAGATGTAAAAGTTATAGGTATATACATAGTCCTCATCATGTAAGCAATACCCCACGATAGGAGTCAGGATTTTCATGCTTCTGCCGCGGCTTCTTGTGGAGGTTCAGCCATCTGTACTCTGACATTTACTCGTCTACTTCGAGCTGCAGAGTCCTTATGACGACAAAGCCTCCTCCACTACTCTGACTGTGCAGATATAGATACATAAAACACTGATGGCAATGGGGCTTTGGAGAGTGCAGACAAGAAGGGTTGTCATAGGGACATAGGAGTAGGATAGCTCATGACCCGGTCCCCTCTGTCCTCATTGCACAGAACATGGCTGGGGCGCCCCGCTATACAACTATATAAAGTGTTTTTTTATCAGACCTGGCAGCTACCTGTAATGACTTTACGAGCTTTGTCACACGGCAAGGTGTTAGATCCCGGGAGTCATAAACCAGGCTGCAAAGAAAGCCGCTGGGAAAGAAAGCCGCCCTCGGGGCGAGAAGTCTGAGCGTGGCCGTGTAATGTACAGTGCGTCACCACTCACCAACCTCAGGAATGATCCGTTATCTACAGCAATTACCAGGAATATCCCAGCCAAGAGATCACAAGCGCCGTGTCACAGCCTCCCCGAATACAGAGGGCGCCCCCTGTATGACCGCCTTTCTACATGTAGTCTCTGTGCCCACTAGCTGATGCAAAACTACAACTCCCAGCATGCCCTGACAGCCAAAAGGCCATCAGGGTATGCTGGGAGTTGCAGTTTCGCAAGACGAATGCCATCAGCGCATGTTGGGAGTTGCAGTTAAAGGAAAACTCATTTTTTGTCCTGCACTATCCACGGTTACCTGTGGATAGTGCGGGAGACGCTGAACATTTTGAGTCCTACCTTGCCCGGATCCGCTGCGCCGTTCGCAAATTATAACTGCTTTTCGGTATATTCAAATTAGCTGCTAACTGGCACGGGCGGGGGTTACTGCCTTCAACTGGCACTGTGATGTAACAGTCGCACCGCAGGCTAATGAATATTCATACATTGTCTTACACTGTGTCATTTCGTCCGAGTCCAGGACAATACTGCGCATGCGCGGGATTTCCTACTCTACCCGGAAGCGGTCTTCAGCTTTGCTTCATTTGTCCGGAGCAGCGCTGGAGTAAGGGCGCATGCGCAGCATCGTCCAGGACTCGGCCGAGATGAGACAGAGTGTAAGACAATTCTCATGTATGAATATTCATTAGCCAGCAGTGCTGCAGGCCGGGCGGCGGTTATGTCACAGTGCCAGTTGAAGGCAGTAACCCCGCCCGTGCCAGTTAGCAGCTAATTAGAATATACCAAAAACCAGTTATAATGGGTGAACTGCACAGCGGATCCGGACAAAGTAGGACTCAAAATGTTCAGTGTGACCCGTACTATCCACAGGTACCCGTGGATAGTGCGGGACAAAACATATGACAGTTTTCCTTTAAGAGATAACTGGAGAGAGTCACAATTTCCAGGTACACTAATGCCTGTTAAATTAAAGTCATTTAAAAAAAGGAAAACTGTCAACTTGCCCCCCCCCCCCCCCCCCCCCACACTAACCAGCGGTACTGGCTGAGTGCAGGGGACACTGATCAGTTTGATGCCTACCGTGCACGGATCCGCCACGCCATTGGACCAAAATCTTTGTTTTTCTGTATATTCTAATTAGGTGCTAACTGGCGGTCTAACTGGCACTCTGACGTCAGTGCCACTCGTCCGCAGCACCGCCCAGCTCATCAATATTCCTCCCCTCCCTCTTCATTACAGAGCGGGGAGAAGAGGGAGAAACAGAGGGAGGAATATTGATGAGCTGGGTGGCACTGCGGAAGAGCGGCACTGATGTCAGAGTGCAAGTTAACCCGGCCAGTGCCCGTTATCACCTCATTAGCATATAATAAAAATCAAAGATTACGGCCAAACGGCGTGGCGGATTCGGGCACGGTAGGCATCAAACTGATCAGCGTACCCTGCACTACCAGCCAGTACCACTGGGGGAGCAAGCTGACAGTTTTCCTTTAATACACTATAGAGGAAAAAAAGGTAATAAATATATCACACATATGTATATATGGAGTGTACAAGACAGCACTGGGCCTCGACCTCTGTGCTCGTGGTTGTCTGGGGAGCCAGCACAGGATAAATATACAAGAAGTCCAAAAACAGCACCAGTCAGGTCATGGATCTTAGAAAAGCTGGGTTGTCTTTATATTCCCACATACAATATAAATAAATACACATATACACACATACATACAAACACACACACACACACACACACACACACGTCCCTCAAGTTACAATAGTCATTGGTTCCAGGATGACCATTGTATGTTGAAACCAGAACTCTATGGAAACCTGGTAATTGGTTCTGAAGGCCCAACATTTCATCCAAAAGTAGGAGAAAGTGAGGATTAAAGAAAAAAAAAAAAAAAAGTAGATAAGATAAAGCAAATCCTTACATATAAAAGTCAAAGATCAGCTGGGAGCTGTAATCACTGTCTATTTCAGTGTTTTCCAACCAGGGTGTCTCCAGCTGTTGCAAAACTACAACTCCCAGCATGCCCGGACAGCCTTTGGCTGTCCGGGCATGCTGGAAGTTGTAGTTTTGCAACAGCTGGAGGAGACACCTTCGTTGGGAAACACTGGTCTATGTAGAGGAGCTTCTTCAGGGTCCTGTACAGTACATGCAATGTCCTAAAAAAGTAAAATGGAGCCGCCCTTACTTGGTGTCTAAAGGTGCAGATAACCCTGGCACAGGTAAGGTGTAGTACAGAACATGTAATACCTCCCTGTACTGTAGGGGGTGCTACCAGACACCAGTCAGTGCATACGCTTCAGTAATACAGGTAAAGAGTACAGAACATGTAATACCTCCCTGTACTGTAGGGGGAGCTACCAGACACCAGTCAGTGCATACGCTTCAGTAATACAGGTAAAGAGTACAGAACATGTAATACCTCCCTGTACTGTAGAGGGCGCTACCAGACACCAGTCAGTGCAGGCACTTTAGGAATACAGGGGTTTTACCAGTGAAATATCCATTCTGATTGGTCGGTTCTTCCAGCCATTGGCATGTTTTGCAGATTCCATAGCATTGTATGTTGAGTCTGGTTTCAAGTTACAATGTTCCAGAAAAGACCATTGTATGTTGAAACTATTGCATGTTGAGGCCATTGTAAGTTGAGGGATCACTGTATATACACACAGACCTACCTCCGCATTCAACCTTAAAGAAAATTCAATAATTCCCTACAGACAGATGGGACAACATGAAACCACATTGTCCAGTGCAGATGGTGGATGGACATGTATACACTGGGGAGCCCATTGTGAGGACACCGCGCAGAAAGAGAAACCAGAATTACACTACAAGTCTATGGGACCTCAAGCAATTCCGTAGAGTGAACACTGTCAGACTATGAACGTGTATCCTGCAGCCACAATATCTTTACAGTCACCCTACAGGAGGATGAACTGATGAATCCAAACAGCTGGAGGCACACAGGTTGGGAAACACTAGTTTATGCAAACTATAGAATTTCAAAAGAAACCGGAGATTGAGGGCGGGCGGCACCAAATGAACCAGTCGGCCCTAGAACATTGTTTATGTCCATTGACAGCAAAATATTCCACCAAAAAAATAAAAAACACAAAAATAAAGTGTAAATGTTCATTCTTTTGGTTGCGGAATTTCAGCCTTGGAAAGTTCCGCTGCTGAAATAATTTATCAAAACCCGTCCAGAGGAAGAGATGCGGAGTTGCCCATAACAACCAATCAGATTGCTTCTTCAAGAGGCCTTTTCAAAAGTGTAATTATCGATCTGATTGGTTGCTATGGGCAACTCCACAACTTTTTCTCTGGACACATTTTGATCCCCCCCCCCCCCCCCCGATGTGTAGACGGCAGAATTTCTGAAATCCTGATTCTGCTGTCCACAAAAACATAGAACATGTGTAATGTTACTGCAGACTCCGCTCGGAAATGCATTGCCGTCTATGAGACGACGCATTTCCGAGCACTCCTAGCGCCGGCATGTTCTGTCAGCGCTCCGTGTGAGCCCGAGGTCGCGTACACACTCAGTAATTCAAGAGGAATTTACTCGAGCAAATTCTCCGCTAAGAAATAATTAACATCTGCTTTGCCATTGACTTCAATGTATTTTACTCTGTTCACACTGCGTAGATTCCGCTCTGATAGAACAAAATGTTCATTCTTCCTGCAGAATACACGAGCAGAAGTCAATTGAAGTCCATGGTAAAAAAAAAAAATTCCGCTTGAAATAGTTTCCACACGGAATTTGCGCGGAAGTTAGATCCATGCGGAATTTCACGAAAAACACATGTAAATTCCACAGAGGAATTTTACACAAGGATTCCTCCTATTCCTCAGTGAGAACGCACCCTTAGGGCTCATCCACACTATGAAATATCAAGTTAGAATCCGCAAGGAATATCCGTGTTAACCCCTTAAGGACCAGACCAATTTTATTTTTGAATTTTCGTTTTTTCCTCCTCGCCTTCTAATAATCATAACTCTTATATTTCCATCCACAGACCCATATAAGGACTTGTTTTTGGCGTCACCAATTGTACTTTGTAATGATATCACTTATTTTACCATAAAATGTACGGCGCAACCAAACAAATATTATTTATGTGGGGAAAATTGAAAAGAAAACCGCAATTTAGCAAATTTTGGAAGGTTTTGTTTTCACGCTGTACACTTTCTGGTAAAATAGACCTGTTTTCTTTATTCTGTGGGTCAATCCGATTAAAATGATCCCCATGTTATATGCTTTTCTATAATTGTACCGCTTAAAAAAAAACTCAAACCATTTTAACAAAATTAGTATGTTTGAAATTGCCCTATTTTGGCCACCTATAACTTTCTCATTTTTCCGTATATGGGGCGATATGAGGGCTGATTTTTTGCGCCATGATCTGTAGTTTTTATCAGTACCACTTTTGCTTAGGTTTTACTTTTTATTCGTTTTTTTAAATAAAATGTGACAAAAAAAGCAGCAATTTTGGACTTTATTTTTTTACGTTTACGCCGTTCACCGTATGGGATAACTAACAATATATTTTAATAGTTCATACTTTTACGCACGTGGCGATACCAAATGTGTGTATTTTCTACGCTTTTTTGGAGGTAAAATGGGGGAAAAAACCTAACGTTTTACTTTTTATTGGGGGAGGGGATTTTTCACATTTTTCCCACTTTACAATTTTTTTTTTTTTTTTTTTTTTTACTTATGTCCCCATAGGGGACAATTCATTGCAATCAGTTGATTGCTAATACTGTTCAGTGCTATGTATAGGACACAGCACTGATCAGTATTATCGGCTATCTTCTGGTCTGGCCTGCTCGATCTCAGACCAGAGCAGAAGACCCCGGGAGACAGCCGGAGCCAGGTGAGGGGACCTCCGGCCGCCATGCTGGATGATCGGCTCCCCGCGGCAGCGCTGCAGGCGATCCGCTCGTCCATTCAAACTAGCGCAATGCCACAGATGCCGTGATCTGTATTGATCACAGTATCGGAGGGGTTAATGACGGACATCCGCGCAATCGCATATGTCCACCATTACCAGCGGGTCCCTGACTGCTGATATCAGCCGGGAATGACACGAGCACTGAAGCGGTGCTCGCGATCATGTCGGCGCGTAAATGTACATAATGGTGCGCCAAGTACCACGTCCCCATGACGTACATTTACATCCATTGTCGTTAAGGGGTTAAAGGGGGACTCCGATGCTAAGACATCTTATCCCCTATCCAAAGGATAGGGGATAAGATAGCTGATCGCGGGGGTCCCGTCGCTGGGGACCCCAGGATCTTGCACGCCTTTCCCCCCTCCACTCAAATCCTGCAAAACAACTGACATCAGACATAAACCCGACGACCCCTATTCAAGTTGCGAAATAGACCTACCAGCTCAGTTTGTCTTTGGAACGGACCTTGCGATGGAGCTGCCGAACGGAGACGTGAACGCAGCCTAATGAAAAGCTGATCGCACCAATTTCCGGAGGATCAATAGGGGAGATCATAACAACCAATCAGATCGCTTCTTTTATTTTTGAAAAGGCCTCTTGAATAAAGAAGCGATCTGATTGGTTGCTATGGGCAACTCAGCAACTTCTCTAGACAGGTTTTGATAAATCTACCCCAATGTGTACAGAGGACTCTCTCCTCCTCCCCCCCCCCCCCAAACCTAAAGAAACAATCTGTGTACTGTGTCAAAAGAACAATAAAGCGACTTCATCTCCTGGTTTTAGCCCTAGTGCAGCGATCTTCCATTATCAGCTGCGCTGTCCGTCTTGCAGCTCTGATGTCCCCTGCTCCACCTTCCCTCCTGTCTCCTCAGGAGGAGACCATTGATGTGAAGAGGGAGCTCATATTAGTGCGCATTATATTTTAAAGGCAGCAGAAAGCTTCTCAGTCCCCGTAATTTCCATCAGAAGAGGCTCACTGCTGTCTTATTGGAGTAACACTTCCTGCAGTAACATGAGCTCCCCTCTTCACATCAATGGTCTTGTAGTCAATGAGGAAAGTCAGCGTAATCCTCCAGACATTGCAAAACTACAACACCCAGCAGTGAGGAAAGTCAGCGTAATCCTCCAGACATTACAAAACTACAACACCCAGCATGCCCGGACAGCCGACGGCTGTCCGGGCATGCTGGGTGTTGTAGTTTTGCAGCATCTGGAGGTTCACAGTATGGAAACCTGTACAATCTCACCCATGTGCATGTAATTTAAAAACTGCAGCATTACCGCAATATGTGAAGAGAAGCAACCACTGTAGACACATTGGGGTGAACCTGCCCTATTGTGTCGCGATGCTGCACAAACACCTGCCGTCTCATGACCTAATGAGCAGTAACACGATCTCCCCTCTTCACATCAATGGTCTTGTCCTGAGCAGACCAAAAGCTCTTTGTGAAGTGGTTACAACATTACGAACCAGACAGCCCTGCTGATAATGGAAGATCGGTGCAGTATGGATAACAACATTAGCAAGTTGCTATATTAGACTTTTGACACTATACACAGGTTGTTTCTTATATCGGACAACTCACACGTGGACTTTCCTGCGCAGGATTTGAAGCCGGGTTCAGTCATTAAATTCTGCAGCTTCAAATCCCACGCAGGATAATTTAATACCCATAAACGGGTTCTCTATTTTTTGAAGGATAAATAAAAAAAAAATAAAAAAACACCCCTGTACTTACCTCCATTGTTCCCCCACAGCCGCTACTATCACAGCGTATTTCCACATGTGCCACACTGACCCCAGCAACAGAAAGTGAAGATCAGCGGACGACCAGGCGGGTGCCTTGATAACGTAGGCTGCAGGGGAGGGAGGTAAGTTAAAGGGGTATTCCAGGCCAAAACTTTTTTTTTTTTTTTATATATATATATATCAACTGGCTCCGGAAAGTTACAGATTTGTAAATTACTTCTATTTAAAAAATCTTAATCCATCCAATAGTTATTAGCTTCTGAAGTTGAGTTGTTTTCTGTCTAACTGCTCTCTGATGACTCACGTCCCGGGAGCTGTGCAGTTCCTATGGGGATATTTTCCCATCATGCACAGCTCCCGGGACGTGACATCATCATTGATCAGTTAGACAGAAAACTTCAGAAGCAAATAACTATTGGAAGGATTAAGATTTTTTTAAAAGTAATTTACAAATCTGTTTAACTTTCCGGAGCCAGTTGATATATATAAAAAAAGTTTTTGCCTGGAATTCCCCTTTAAGGCCCCCCCCGCCCCAACCATTCCAAAATGTCTTAAGTTAATGAAAATTCTGCAGAAATTTCGACACTAAATCCTGCAGAAAATCCACATGTAAACCGCGCCAATTTTGATGTGGATTATATTGCAGATTTTCTGCCTGTTTAAAAAAAAATGCAACTACAGCGCAAACTTAGTTTTTTTCAAAAGCAGAATACGAAATGGTTGCTATGGACAACAACATATTTTCCTAACCCATCCGCCGCCCTTGTCTGGAGGATTCCCTGGTTCCCCCTATATACTTTTGCGCAATTTAGGATACATCACCCCCCCCCCCCCAAGCATGTGGTCAGTCAGAAAAGTGTTTCCATGGGAACCTTTGGGAATCAGCAAAAGGAAATTAATTTTTCCCCAATTTTAGTAATTGTGTAAAGTCAGTCTACACCAGCGTAATCCTCCAAACGGTGCAAAACTACAACACCCAGCATGCCCGGCCAGCCAACGCCTGTCATGCTGGGTGTTGTAGTTTTTCAGTATCTAGGGCTTCACACGTGCATATAGATGGGGTGTGTACAATCTCACCCATGTGTATACTAGTGTAATGACAATAAAATAAAAATCCGCAGCATTACCGCGACATGTGAACAGAAGCTTAATGGGAAGCATCCATTGTAGACACGCACGCTGGGCGAACCTGCCCCATTGTGTCACGATGCTGCACCTACATGCAGTGATGTTATGTCGTGACATATAGCGACTTGTATAGCACTATACACCGGGCATAGCGCTCCCCCTCACAATACAGCGGCCCCCGGCGCCGGCCGGATACACAATACCCGTGCGGCCGCGTCCCCTCCTGCGCAGCGCCGGCCCCTTCGCCTCCTCTCCCGGTTCCTCACCTGCCTAGCTCTCTGTACAGCATCGGCAAACGCGTCCTTGCGGTTCCCGGTTTGGGCTCCGGGATAGTCGGACATGGCGGCGGCAGCGGCTCCTCCGCAGGCTGAAGGCGCGAACAAGGCCGCGACGCGCAGAGCACACTGGGAAACGAAGGGGGGAGAGGAACAACTCGGTAACTGACGCGCCCGCCAGCCAATCGTATGAAGGCTTTGCGCTGAGCCCAGCCAATCACAGATGAGGGGCTGGGCGTGGACGTTGTGATTGGCAAATGGAGAGAGCCAATCAGATGAGAGCGCCTTGCGTAGTTAGAGACAAAGACAAGTGGGCGGGATCGACGTGATTGCAGACCGCCTCGACCAATGAGGATGGAACACGAAGGTGACGGACAGGAAAAGAAGCCAGTCGTGATGGGTGTAAGATAGAGAGGCGGGGATTTCAAAGGTTTTATTCACTGAATTGGCTGGATGGGCTTTGACCGACGTCGCGATGAGCCAATCATAGCTCGGCCTGCAGTGTGACGCGTGTGTCCGGGATAATATTATTACTGGCTATTGTATGGAGCAGGTGCAGCGGGCACGAGGAGGCCATTGATGTGAGGCCGGTGATAACATCACACCCTGCACGGACATAACATATACAGGCATAAATACTGCAGCAGTAACATTGTGCAGCAATAGCTGCGGTTTTTTTCTATTATGTGAAAAAACCAAACACAATAAAACAAAAATTCTCACAGGTGAAAGAAAAAAATGTGGCAAACGATATAATAGAAATATTAACCAGCGCAATTTATTGTACCCGCTAAATATAATACTTCCACACACTGTACCCCCTGATTATAATACTGCCACATACTGTACCCTCTAAATATAATACCATACACTGTATCCCTGAATATAATACTGCCACACACTGTACCCTCTAAATATAATACCATACACTGTATCCCTGAATATAATACTGCCACACACTGTACCCTCTAAATATAATACCATACACTGTACCCCTGAATATAATACTGCCACACACTGTACCCTCTAAATATAATACCATACACTGTACCCTCTGAATATAATACTGCCACACACTGTACCCTCTGAATATAATACCATACACTGTACCCCTGAATATAATACTGCCACATACTGTACCCTCAATATAATACCATACACTGTACCCCTGAATATAATACTGCCACATACTGTACTCTCTAAATGTACCCTCTAAATATAATACTGCCACACACTGTGCCTCCTGAATATAATACTGCCACACACTGTAGCTCCTGAATATAATACTTCCACACACTGTACCCTCTAAATATAAAACTGCAACACACTGTACCCTATGAATATAATACTGCCACATACTGTGCCCCTGAATATAATACTGCAACACACTGTACCCTCTGAATATAATACTGCCACACACTGTGCACCTAAATAACTGGGTCCCATTAATATAACACTACCACACACTGTGCCCCCTGAATATAATACTTCTATACACTGTAACCATTGCCAAATTGCCAAGTTGGGCGATGATGCGAGGGCCTCAGTATCAGAGATGGCAACCCTAGTGGATACTGGTCTCCCTAACAGCCGGGGGAACAGCTCAACTAGTAGTGTGGGGGATGGTAACGCAGGTAGGCCAAGACAGTTAGTTGTGGTAGGGGACTCTATAATCAGGAAGACGGATAGAATAATTTGTCGCCAAGACCACCTCAACCGAATGGTTTGCTGTCTCCCTGGTGCCAGGGTTCGGCATGTGGTGGAAAGGGTGGACAAATTACTAGGGGGGCTGGGGATGACCCAGCTGTCGTGGTCCATGTGGGAACCAACGACAGAATACATGGTAGGTGGAGGTCCTTGAAGAATAATTACAAGGAACTAGGTGCCAAGCTGAAGGGAAGGACCTCTAAGGTTGTGTTCTCTGGAATACTTCCTGTGCCATGCGCATCGCAGGAAAGACAGCGGGAGCTTAGGGAGTTAAATGCATGGCTTAAGTCGTGGTGTGAGGGGGAAGGGTTTGGGTTTTTAGAGCACTGGGCTGACTTTTCATTGGGGTACAAACTCTATTCTACGGATAATTTGCACCTGAATGGAAGGGGGTCTGCTGTGCTGGGGGAGAGAATCCTGGAAGGGGTGGCTGAGTATTTAAACTAGGTGAGTGGGGGGAGGATAATAAAGCAAAGAAAGCAGACAGTGGGATGGATAGGTTAGAGAGGGGTCAGGACATAATGGCGGGTGGAGAGGAGTCCTGTGGGGGGAGGTTAAGAACAGTGGATAAGGAGATTCATGCGTTACAAACCAGCTGTAAAAATAAATGTAGCCCGAAAAATTGTAATCCCAATAATTCAAAAAATTCCATTAGCCCCAATAACTCAATAACTACAATAAGCCCCATTAACTCAAAAAATACCATTAGCCCCAATAACTTAAATAACAACGTTAGACGCAATAACGCAAAAAATCCCATTAGCCCCAATAACTTAAATAATAACGTTAGACCCAATAACTCAAAAAATCCCATTAGCCCCAATAACTTAAATAGTACAATTAGCCCTTATAACTCAAATAATAACATTAACCCCAATAACTCTGAAAATCCCATTAGTGAGACTATATGTGTAAAACTTAATGGAAATGTAAAGTGTATGTTCACAAATGCCAGAAGCCTAGCAAATAAAATGGGGGAGCTTGAGGCCTTGATACTGGAGGAACATATTGATATAGTTGGGGTCACTGAGACATGGCTGGTGATATAGTTGGGGTCACTGAGACATGGCTGGACTCCTCGCATGACTGGGCTGTCAATCTGCAGGGGTTTACATTGTTTCGCAAGGATAGAATGAACAGAAAAGGTGGTGGAGTCTGTCTGTATGTAAGAAGTGGTATGAAAGTCAGTGTGAACGATGCCATAGTGTGTGATGATTCTGAGGAGGTGGAATCACTGTGGGTAGAATTACAGAAGGAGGGAAATACTGAAAAAATAGTATTTGGTGTAATCTACAGACCCCCTAATATCACTGAAGAGATAGAAGGTCGGCTGTATAAACAAATAGAGAGGGCCGCCCGGGCAGGTACAGTGGTAATAATGGGAGATTTTAACTATCCAGATATAGATTGGGGCCGGGGTTGGCTAAAACTACAAAGGGGCGACAATTCCTAAATTTATTGCAGGATAATTTTATGGGCCAGTTTGTGGAGGACCCAACAAGAAGTAATGCCTTGTTGGATCTGATCATTTCCAACAACGCAGAGCTGGTTGGTAATGTAACTGTGCGGGAAAACCTTGGTAATAGCGACCACAATATAGTTACTTTTCACTTAAAATGTAGAAAACAAAGACAGACGGGGAAGGCAAAAACATATAACTTTAAAAAGGCAAATTTCCCTGGGCTGAGGGCTGCACTACAGGACATAGACTGGGGGGAGGTGTTCTCAAATACTGATACAGAAGGTAAATGGGACATCTTTAAATCGACTCTAAATAACTATACAGCTAAATATATACCAAAGGGGAACAAATATAAACGATTAAAACTAAATCCTACATGGCTGACAAATGAGGTTAAAAGAGCAATAAACAACAAAAAAATAGCCTTCAAAAAATACAAATCTGATGGGTCAGCTATAACATTTAAACAGTACAAGGAGCTTAATAAAATCTGTAAAAATGTAATAAAAACAGCAAAAATTCAAAATGAGAGACAGGTGGCCGAAGAAAGCAAAACTAATCCTAAATATTTTTTTAGATATATAAATACAAAAAAACCAAGGACAGAGCATGTAGGACCCCTTAATAATGATAATGGGGAGGTTGTCACGGGCGATCAAGAGAAGGCGGAGCTACTGAATGGGTTCTTTAGTTCTGTATATACTATGGAAGAAGGAGCTGACATTGGTCAGGTCAGTGCTGGTAACACATCATATAATGTATTGAACTGGCTTAATGTAGAGATGGTACAAGGTAAGTTAAGTAAAGTAAATGTAAGCAAATCTCCAGGGCCGGATGGACTACACCCAAGAGTTCTTAGAGAGGTAAGTTCAGTAATATCTGTACCCTTGTTCATGATATTTAGAGATTCTCTGGTGTCTGGTATTGTGCCAAGGGACTGGCGCAAGGCTAATGTGGTACCAATCTTCAAGAAGGGCTCTAGGTCTTCGCCAGGCAATTATAGACCGGTAAGTCTAACGTGCATTGTGGGTAAATTGTTTGAAGGACTTATAAGGGATTACATACAGGAATACATAGGGGATAATAGTATTATAAGTGATAGCCAGCATGGGTTTACTAAGGATAGAAGTTGTCAAACCAATCTAATTTGCTTTTATGAAGAGGTGAGTAGAAGCCTTGACAGAGGAATGGCTGTGGATATAGTGTTTCTGGATTTTGCTAAAGCGTTTGATACTGTCCCTCACAGACATCTGACAGGTAAGTTAAGGTCCTTGGGCTTGGAAACTTTAGTTTGTAACTGGATTGAACACTGGCTCATGGATCGTACCCAGAGAGTGGTGGTAAATGATTCGTACTCTGATTGGTCCCCGGTTATTAGTGGTGTACCCCAAGGTTCAGTACTGGGCCCGCTGCTGTTTAATTTATTTATCAATGATATAGAGGATGGTATTAACAGCTCTGTTTCTATCTTTGCAGATGACACCAAGCTTTGTAGCACAGTACAGTCTATAGAGGATGTGCATAAGTTACAAGATGACTTGGATAGACTAAGTGTCTGGGCATCCACTTGGCAAATGAGGTTCAATGTGGATAAATGTAAAGTTATGCATCTGGGTACTAATAACCTGCATGCATCGTATGTCTTAGGGGGGATTAAACTGGCAGAGTCACTGGTAGAGAAGGATCTGGGTGTACTTGTAGATCACAGACTACAAAATAGCATGCAATGTCAGGCTGCTGCTTCCAAAGCCGGCAGGATATTGTCATGTATCAAAAGAGGCATGGACTCAAGGGACAGGGACATAATACTCCCCCTTTATAAAGCATTGGTACGGCCTCACCTGGAATATGCTGTTCAGTTTTGGTCGCCTGTTCATAAAAGGGACACTGCGGAGTTGGAAAGGGTGCAGAGACGCGCGACTAAACTAATATGGGGCATGGAACATCTTAGCTATGAGGAGCGATTAAAGGAGTTACAATTGTTTAGTCTTGAGAAGAGACGTTTAAGGGGGGATATGATAAACGTATATAAGTATATAAATGGCCCATACAAAAAATATGGAGAAAAACTGTTCCAGGTTAAACCCCCCCAAAGGACGAGGGGGCACTCCCTCCGTCTGGAGAAGAAAAGGTTTAGTCTAAAGGGGCGGCACGCCTTCTTTACCGTGAGGACTGTGAATTTATGGAACAGTCTACCTCAGGAACTGGTCACAGCAGGAACAATTAACAGCTTTAAAGCAGGGTTAGATACATTCCTGGAACAAAATAACATTAATGCTTATGCAGAATTATAAAACTACATCCCTTTCCCTTATCCCCTTACATCCTTCCCTTCAATCCCCTGGTTGGACTTGATGGACGTATGTCTTTTTTCAACCATACTAACTATGTAACTATGTAACTATGTAACTATGTAATACTACCACACACTGTGCCCCCTGAATATAATACTTCTATACACTGTAACCCTTAAATATAATACTGTCATACACTTTGCCCATAAATATAATACTACCACACACTGTGCCCCCTGAATATAATACTTCTACACACTATATCCCTTAAATATAATACTGTCATACACTTTGCCCACAAATATAATACTACCACACTGTGCCCCCTAAATATAATACTTCAACACACTGTAACTTTTAAATATAATACTGCCATACACTGTGCCCAATGAATATAAAACTGCTGAACACTGAGCCCTCTGAATAGAACAGTGCCACACACTATGCACCTGAATATAACACTGCCACACACTGAATGGAGAACTCAATTGAAGACACCAGGAGGGGGTTTATTTTAATGCATATTGGATTTTTTTTTCCCTTACTCTGGCTTAAAGGGGAACTCCAGTGGGAAACAACTTTTTTTCCTTTTTTTTTTTAAATCAACTGGTGCCAGAAAGTTAAACAGATTTTAAATTACCGTATATACTCGAGTATAAGCCGACCCGAGTATAAGCCGAGACCCCTAATTTCAACCCAAAATCCCAGGAAAAGTTATTGACTCGAGTATAAGCCTAGGGTGGGAAATACCTCATCCCCCCCTGTCATCATCCAGACCCGTCATTAACATCCTCATCATCCCCTTGTCATCATCCCACACATCCCCCCTTCATCATCCCCTTGTCATCATCCCACACATCCCCTTATCATCCCACACATCCCCCCTTCATCATCCCCTTGTCATCATCCCACACATCCCCCCTTCATCATCCCCTTGTCATCATCCCACACATCCCCTTATCCCACACATCCCCCCTTCATCATCCCCTTGTCATCATCCCACACATCCCCTTATCCCACACATCCCCCCTTCATCATCCCCTTGTCATCATCCCACACATCCCCTTATCATCCCACACATCCCCCCTTCATCATCCCCTTGTAATCATCCCACACCCCCCCCTTCATCATCCCCACACCCCCCCCCCCCCCCTTCATCATCCTCTTCTCATCATTCGCCCTCAGTGGTCTTCAACCTGCGGACCTCCAGAGGTTTCAAAACTACAACTCCCAGCAAGCCCGGGCAGCCATCGGCTGTCCGGGCTTGCTGGGAGTTGTAGTTTTGAAACCTCCGGAGGTCCGCAGGTTGAAGACCACTGCGGCCTTCAACCTGCGGACCTCCAGAGGTTTCAAAACTACAACTCCCAGCAAGCCCGGGCAGCCATCGGCTGTCCGGGCTTGCTGGGAGTTGTAGTTTTGAAACCTCCGGAGGTCCGCAGGTTGAAGACCACTGCGGCCTTCAACATCATCCAGCCCCCTCTCACCCCCTTTAGTTCTGAGTACTCACCTCCGCTCGGCGCTGGTCCGGTCCTGCAGGACTGTCCGGTGAGGAGGTGGTCCGGGCTGCTATCTTCACCGGGGGCGCCTCTTCTCCGCGCTTCCGGCCCGGAATAGAGCCGTTGCCTTAACAACGACGTATCTGCGTCGTTGTCAAGGCAACGTGACTATTCTGAGGCCGGGCCCGAAGCGCTTAGAAGAGGCCTCCCCGGTGAAGATAGCAGCCCGGACCACCTCCTCACCGGACCACCTCCTCACCGGACAGCCCTGCAGGACCGGACCAGCGCCGAGCGGAGGTGAGTACTCAGAACTAAAGGGGGTGAGAGGGGGCTGGATGATGTTGAAGGCCGCAGTGGTCTTCAACCTGCGGACCTCCGGAGGTTTCAAAACTACAACTCCCAGCAAGCCCGGACAGCCGATGGCTGCCCGGGCTTGCTGGGAGTTGTAGTTTTGAAACCTCTGGAGGTCCGCAGGTTGAAGACCACTGCGGGTGGGGGAGTTCACTCGAGTATAAGCCGAGGGGGGTGTTTTCAGCACGAAAAATCGTGCTGAAAAACTCGGCCTATACTCGAGTATATACGGTACTTCTATAAAAAAATCTTAACCGTTCCAGTACTTATCAGCTGCTGTATGCTCCACAGGAAGTTATTTTCTGTCTGACCACAGTGCTCTCTGCTGACACCTCTGTCCATGTCAGGTACTGTCCAGAGCAGGAGAGGTTTGCTATTGGGATTTGCTCCTGCTCTGAAAAGAACTTGCTGGAAGGATTAAGAATTTTTAATAGAAGTAATTTACAAATCTGTTAACTTTCTGGCCACAGTTGATTTAAAATAAAATGTTTTCCAGTGGAGTACCCCTTTAGGGTACATTCATATGTACAGGATCCTGTGCACATTTGATGCGCAGGATTTGTAGCTGCCGATTAGAAGCTGTGCTGAGTCATTTAGTTTACATTGAAATCTGCAGCAGAAAATCCTGCACATCAAATCTGCGTACGTGCGAACATACCCTTAAAGTGTATCTGTTGATAGCAAAAACCTTTTATATAATGTAGATAATGCCATTATATGTATATTTGTAATAATAATTGTAATAAAATGTATAAAAAAATGCGTATATTTTTGGGTGAAAAAATACTGTCCCTGGAGCTGTTGTCTGTGTGTCTATGAGGAGTCCAAATACAGGAAGTGAGGGCAGCAAAAGTAGGGCTCTGTGCAGACTCCTGGCTTGTCAATCATCCTGCTGTGTGAGCCAGGGGCATGTCATAGAGCCTCAGTGTACAGAGTCCTGCTTGTCCTCAGTGTACAGACCCCTGCTTGTCCTCAGTGTACAGGGCCCTGCTTGTTCTCAGTGTACAGAGAACTGCTTGTCCTCAGTGTACAGAGCCTGCATGTCCTCATTGTACAGAGCCCCGCTTGTCCTCAGTGTACAGAGCCCTGCTTGTCCTCAGTGTACAGAGCCCTGCTTGTCCTCAGTGTACAGACCCCTGCTTGTTCTCAGTGTACAGAGCCTGCTTGTCCTCATTGTACAGAGCCCCGCTTGTCCTCAGTGTACAGAGCCCTGCTTGTCCTCAGTGTACAGAGCCCTGCTTGTCCTCAGTGTACAGAGCCCTGCTTGTCCTCATTGTATAGAACCCTGCTTGTCCTCAGTGTACAGAGCCCTGTTTGTCCTAGGTGTACAGAGCCCTGCTTGTCCTCGGTGTACAGAGCCCTGCTTGTCCTCGGTTTACAGAGCCCTGCTTGTCCTCGGCGTACAGAGCCCTGCTTGTCCTCGGTGTACAGAGTCCTGCTTGTCCTCGGTGTACAGAGCCCTACTTGTCCTCAGTTTACAGAGCCCCGCTTGTCCTCAGCATACAGAGCCCCGCTTGTCCTCAGTGTACAGAGCCCTGGTTGCCCTCAGTTCACAGAGCTCTGCTTGTCCTCAGTGCACAGAGCCCTGCTTGTCCTCAGTGTACAGAGCCCTGCTTGTCCTCAGTGTGCAGAACCCTGCTTGTCCTCAGTGTGCAGAGCCCTGCATGTCCTCAGTGTACAGAGCCCTGTTTGTCCTAGGTGTACAGAGCCCTGCTTGTCCTCGATGTACAGAGCCCTGCTTGTCCTTGGTGTACAGAGCCCTGCTTGTCCTCGGTGTACAGAGCCCTGCTTGTCCTCGGTGTACAGAGCCCTGCTTGTCCTCGGTGTACAGAGCCCTGCCTGTACTCGGTGCACAGAGCTCTGCTTGTCCTCAGTGAACAGAGCCCTGCTTGTCCTCAATGTACAGAGCCCTGCTTGTCCTCAGTGTGCAGAGCCCTGCTTGTCCTCAGTGTGCAGAGTCCTGCTTGTCCTCCAGTGTACAGAGACCTGCTTGTCCTCAGTGTACAGAGCCCTGCTTGTCTTCGGTGCACAGAGCCCTGCTTGTCCTCAGTGTACAGAGCCCTGCTTGTCCTCAGTGTACAGAGCCCTGCTTGTCCTCAGTGTACAGAGCCCTGTTTGTCCTCAGTGTACAGAGCCCTGCTTGTTCTCAGTGTACAGATCCCTGCTTGTCCTCAGTGTACAGAGCCCTGCTTTAACTATTTTAGAAAGGTTAATGTTTTGCCAAGATGGACAACACATAAGAAGTTATTGAATCTGACAATGGGTGATGTGGACTGCTACTCGGAGGCATCGGGGTCCAAGATCAAACAGGATGAGTGAAATATTCTCTGGATGGGAGAGGGAGATCCTGGTTTGTATCTCCCGGATGCCGTTTCAGAGCCCCAGGAATCTACTAAAGTCCTTGGCATCAAATATGGTCAAGGAATTACCCCCAAACAAAACTGGGACAGTAGGCTTAAAGGGGTACTCTGGGAAACCTAACTTCACAAGATACAGAATAAATGTCTGATTTGGGGTTTGTGACCTCTGAGACCCCCAAGCTCTTCCCACTATATTCCTGAGCGCTCCAGTTCCCAATTTCGGAGAAGAGAAGGAGTGACAGCCCGCTAAGCCAATCAGTGTACAGAACACTGCTTGTCCTCAGTGTACAGAGCCCTGCTTGTCCTCAGTGTACAGAGCCCTGCTTGTCCTCAGTGCACAGAGCCCCGCTTGTCCTCAGTTTACAGAGCCCTGCTTGTCCTCAGTGCACAGAGCCCTGCTTGTCCTCAGTTCACAGAGCCCTGCTTGTCCTCAGTGCACAGAGCCCTGCTTGTCCTCAGTGTACAGAGCCCTGCTTGTCCTCAGTGTACAGAGCCCTGCTTGTCCTCATTGTATAGAACCCTGCTTGTCCTCAGTGTACAGAGCCCTGTTTGTCCTAGGTGTACAGAGCCCTGCTTGTCCTCAGTGTGCAGAGCCCTGCTCGTCCTCAGTGTGCAGAGCCCTGCATGTCCTCAGTGTACAGAGCCCTGCTTGTCCTCAGTGTACAGAGCCCTGCTTGTCCTCATTGTATAGAACCCTGCTTGTCCTCAGTGTACAGAGCCCTGTTTGTCCTAGGTGTACAGAGCCCTGCTTGTCCTCGGTGTACAGAGCCCTGCTTGTCCTCGGTTTACAGAGCCCTGCTTGTCCTCGGCGTACAGAGCCCTGCTTGTCCTCGGTGTACAGAGTCCTGCTTGTCCTCGGTGTCCAGAGTCCTGCTTGTCCTCGGTGTACAGAGCCCTACTTGTCCTCAGTTTACAGAGCCCCGCTTGTCCTCAGCATACAGAGCCCCGCTTGTCCTCAGTGTACAGAGCCCTGGTTGCCCTCAGTTCACAGAGCTCTGCTTGTCCTCAGTGCACAGAGCCCTGCTTGTCCTCAGTGTACAGAGCCCTGCTTGTCCTCAGTGTGCAGAACCCTGCTTGTCCTCAGTGTGCAGAGCCCTGCATGTCCTCAGTGTACAGAGCCCTGTTTGTCCTAGGTGTACAGAGCCCTGCTTGTCCTCGGTGTACAGAGCCCTGCTTGTCCTCGGTGTACAGAGCCCTGCTTGTCCTCGGTGTACAGAGCCCTGCCTGTACTCGGTGCACAGAGCTCTGCTTGTCCTCAGTGAACAGAGCCCTGCTTGTCCTCAATGTACAGAGCCCTGCTTGTCCTCAGTGTGCAGAGCCCTGCTTGTCCTCAGTGTGCAGAGTCCTGCTTGTCCTCAGTGTACAGAGACCTGCTTGTCCTCAGTGTACAGAGCCCTGCTTGTCTTCGGTGCACAGAGCCCTGCTTGTCCTCAGTGTACAGAGCCCTGCTTGTCCTCAGTGTACAGAGCCCTGCTTGTCCTCAGTGTACAGAGCCCTGTTTGTCCTCAGTGTACAGAGCCCTGCTTGTTCTCAGTGTACAGATCCCTGCTTGTCCTCAGTGTACAGAGCCCTGCTTTAACTATTTTAGAAAGGTTAATGTTTTGCCAAGATGGACAACACATAAGAAGTTATTGAATCTGACAATGGGTGATGTGGACTGCTACTCGGAGGCATCGGGGTCCAAGATCAAACAGGATGAGTGAAATATTCTCTGGATGGGAGAGGGAGATCCTGGTTTGTATCTCCCGGATGCCGTTTCAGAGCCCCAGGAATCTACTAAAGTCCTTGGCATCAAATATGGTCAGGGAATTACCCCCAAACAAAACTGGGACAGTAGGCTTAAAGGGGTACTCTGGGAAACCTAACTTCACAAGATACAGAATAAATGTCTGATTTGGGGTTTGTGACCTCTGAGACCCCCAAGCTCTTCCCACTATATTCCTGAGCGCTCCAGTTCCCAATTTCGGAGAAGAGAAGGAGTGACAGCCCGCTAAGCCAATCAGTGTACAGAACACTGCTTGTCCTCAGTGCACAGAGCCCTGCTTGTCCTCAGTGTACAGAGCCCTGCTTGTCCTCAGTGCACAGAGCCCTGCTTGTCCTCAGTGCACAGAGCCCTGCTTGTCCTCAGTGTACAGAGCCCTGCTTGTCCTCAGTGCACAGAGCCCTGCTTGTCCTCAGTGCACAGAGCCCTGCTTGTCCTCAGTGCACAGAGCCCTGTTTGTCCTCAGTGTACAGAGCCCCACTTGTCCTCAGTGTACAGAGCCCTGCTTGTCCTCAGCGTACAGAGCCCTGCTTGTCCTCATTGTACAGAGCCCTGCTTGTCCTCAGTGTACAGAGCCCTGTTTGTCCTAGGTGTACAAAGCCCTGCTTGTCCTCAGTGTACAGAGCCCTGCTTGTCCTCGGTGTACAGAGCCCTGCAATTACTCAGTGCACAGAGCCCTGCTTGTCCTCGGTGTACAGAGCCCTGCAATTACTCAGTGCAGAGAGCCCTGCTTGTCCTCAGTGTACAGAGCCCTGCTTTTACTCAGTGTACAGAGCCCTGCTTGTCCTCAGTGTACAGAGCCCTGCTTGTCCTCAGTGTACAGAGCCCTGCTTGTCCTCGGTGTACAGAGCCCTGCTTGTCCTCGGTGTACAGAGCCCTGCTTGTCCTCAGTGTACAGAGCCCTGCTTGTACTCGGTGTACAGAGCTCTGCTTGTCCTCAGTGAACAGAGCCATGCTTGTCCTCAATGTACAGAGCCCTGCTTGTCCTCAGTGTGCAGAGCCCTGCTTGTCCTCAGTGTGCAGAGTCCTGCTTGTCCTCAGTGTACAGAGCCCTGCTTGTCCTCAGTGTACAGAGCCCTGCTTGTCCTCAGTGTACAGAGCCCTGCTTGTCTTCAGTGCACAGAGCCCTGCTTGTCCTCAGTTCACAGAGCCCTGCTTGTCCTCAGTGTACAGAGCCCTGCTTGTCCTCAGTGTACAGAGCCCTGCTTGTTCTCAGTGTACAGATCCCTGCTTGTCCTCAGTGTACAGAGCCCTGCTTTAACTATTTCAGAAAGGTTAATGTTTTGCCAAGATGGACAACACATAAGAAGTTATTGAATCTGACAATGGGTGATGTGGACTGCTACTCGGAGGCATCGGGGTCCAAGATCAAACAGGATGAGTGTAAGATTCTCTGGATGGGAGAGGGAGATCCTGGTTTGGATCTCCCGGATGCCGTTTCAGAGCCCCAGGAATCTACTAAAGTCCTTGGCATCAAATTTGGTCAGGGAATTACCCCAAACAAAACTGGGACAGTAGGCTTAAAGGGGTACTCTGGGAAACCTAACTTCACAAGATACAGAATAAATGTCTGATTTGGGGTTTGTGACCTCTGAGACCCCCAAGCTCTTCCCACTATATTCCTGAGCGCTCCAGTTCCCAATTTCGGAGAAGAGAAGGAGTGACAGCCCGTTAAGCCAATCAGTGTACAGAACACTGCTTGTCCTCAGTGTACAGAGCCCTGCTTGTCCTCAGTGTACAGAGCCCTGCTTGTCCTCAGTGCACAGAGCCCTGCTTGTCCTCAGTGCACAGAGCCCTGCTTGTCCTCAGTGCACAGAGCCCTGCTTGTCCTCAGTGTACAGAGCCCCACTTGTCCTCAGTGTACAGAGCCCTGCTTGTCCTCAGCGTACAGAGCCCTGCTTGTCCTCATTGTACAGAGCCCTGCTTGTCCTCAGTGTACAGAGCCCTGTTTGTCCTAGGTGTACAAAGCCCTGCTTGTCCTCGGTGTACAGAGCCCTGCTTGTCCTCGGTGTACAGAGCCCTGCAATTACTCAGTGCACAGAGCCCTGCTTGTCCTCGGTGTACAGAGCCCTGCAATTACGCAGTGCACAGAGCCCTGCTTGTCCTCAGTGTACAGAGCCCTGCTTGTCCTCAGTGTACAGAGCCCTGCATGTCCTCAGTGTACAGAGCCCTGCTTGTCCTCAGTGTACAGAGCCCTGCTTGTCCTCAGTGTACAGAGCCCTGCTTGTCCTCGGTGTACAGAGCCCTGCTTGTCCACGGTGTACAGAGTCCTGCTTGTCCTCGGTGCACAGAGCCCTGCTTGTCCTCGGTGCACAGAGCCCTGCTTGTCCTCGGTGTACAGAGCCCTGCTTGTCCTCAGTGTACAGAGCCCTGCTTGTCCTCAGTGCACAGAGCCCTGCTTGTCCTCAGTGTGCAGAACCCTGCTTGTCCTCAGTGTGCAGAGCCCTGCATGTCCTCAGTGTGCAGAGCCCTGTTTGTCCTAGGTGTACAGAGCTTTGCTTGTCCTCAGTGAACAGAGCCCTGCTTGTCCTCAATGTACAGAGCCCTGCTTGTCCTCAGTGTGCAGAGTCCTGCTTGTCCTCAGTGTACAGAGCCCTGCTTGTCCTCAGTGTACAGAGCCCTGCTTGTCCTCAGTGTACAGAGCCCTGCTTGTACTCGGTGTACAGAGCTCTGCTTGTCCTCAGTGAACAGAGCCCTGCTTGTCCTCAATGTACAGAGCCCTGCTTGTCCTCAGTGTGCAGAGTCCTGCTTGTCCTCAGTGTACAGAGCCCTGCTTGTCCTCAGTGTACAGAGCCCTGCTTGTCTTCAGTGCACAGAGCCCTGCTTGTCCTCAGTGTACAGAGCCCTGCTTGTCCTCAGTGTACAGAGCCCTGCTTGTCCTCAGTGTACAGAGCCCTGCTTGTCTTCAGTGCACAGAGCCCTGCTTGTCCTCAGTGTACAGAGCCCTGCTTGTCCTCAGTGTACAGAGCCCTGCTTGTCCTCAGTGTACAGAGCCCTGCTTGTTCTCAGTGTACAGATCCCTGCTTGTCCTCAGTGTACAGAGCCCTGCTTTAACTATTTTAGAAAGTTTAATGTTTTGCCAAGATGGACAACACATAAGAAGTTATTGAATCTGACAATGGGTGATGTGGACTGCTACTCGGAAGCATCTGGGTCCAAGATCAAACAGGATGAGTGTAAGAGTCTCTGGATGGGAGAGGGAGATCCTGGTTTGGATCTCCCGGATGCCGTTTCAAAGCCCCAGGAATCTACTAAAGTCCTTGACATCAAATTTGGTCAGGGAATTACCCCAAACAAAACTGGGACAGTAGGCTTAAAGGGTACCTCTCATCAAAAAAACTTTTGATATATTATAGATTAATGTGTGCAGAATAACTTTACAATTGCATGTTATTGAAAAATATGCTTCTTTCTATTTAATTTTCCACTTTGAAGAAATGACCACTAGGGGTCTCCCTACCAGTCCTGGCAGCAAGCATTTCAGACTCATGCTGGAGTCCTAAACACTACGAGCTGCCAGTCTGCTTTGTTCACAAAGAAGAACACTCAGAGCTGCCAGCCTGCTTTGTTCACAGCCTTTTTGGCTGTGAACAAAGCAGGCTGGCAGCTCTGAGTGTTTAGGACTCCAGCATGAGTCAGAAATGCTTGCTGACAGGACTGATCGGGAAAAATACAATAGAAAGAAGCATATTTGTCATTAACATGCTATTGGAAAGTTATTCAACATTCATTAATCTAAAATATATCAAAAGTTTATTTGATGAGAGGTACCCTTTAAAGGGGTACTCTGGGAAACCTAACTTCACAAGATACAGAATAAATGTCTGATTTGGGGTTCGTGACCTCTGAGACCCCCAAGCTCTTCCCACTATATTCCTGAGCGCTCCAGTTCCCAATTTCGGAGAAGAGAAGGAGTGACAGCCCACAAAGCCAATCAGTGTACAGAGCCCCGTTTGTCCTCTGCGTACAGAGCCCTGCTTGTCCTCAGTGTAGAGAAGGAGTGACAGCCCGCTAAGCCATTCACTGTCTAAGACAGTACCCCATCTCAGCCAGGGAATGGCTGAGCAAGCTGTCACCCAAGCGTGTTTCAGAAGTTGGGGGCCGGAGTGCTGGGGGGGGGGGGGACTGGTGAATAACCCGGCCCAGTACTGGAGATCCACAGGATAGGGGATAAGTGTCTCATCCCAGGGGGTTGGTCTTTGACCCTCCGGGAAAGGGTTGACCTAATTTAAAACATTCCTCCTCCCTTTGTTGATATATCTGGGCAGTGTATGCATGTTGTCAGAACCTCTCTGGACCCGGGACTACAGTGTGTTCTTCCAAATGTTATGGGGGAATAGACTGAACCTAGTGAAGAGGGAGGTTACTTACTGTACGAGGAGACTAGGGGGGTTGTGTATGGTCAACCCCGTGGTATTCCTAGTGAATACCTTTCTTAAGACCAATTTGTGCTCAGGGCTTACATTCAAGCTTGTGGTAGCGAGCGCTGAATACACAAATATGCAAACCATACATTGACTTACCAAGAAGTTAATGTTGTTCCGTACTTGAGATTGCGCCTACATACAAACCTATGCACCTATATAAATAAGAATGACTAACGAAGCGGTTGAGTTGTGCCCATAACCGCGTATGAGGGCACGCCTATAGAGGGCATACCCTATGATGAATTGATAAAATAAGGGAGGGTTGGGAGGGTGCCTGGAACCACGTACGCCCCGCCCGTCTGTAGTGGGGGCGTTTTATAGTGGTGCCTCCTGCATGGCCCCGCCTGTAGGTGCAGGGGGGGGGGGCTTGGGAATTCACGCCCCCTCGCACAAACACAGCCAAAAAGGCTTCCTACTTGTGCTCAGGGCTTACATTCAAGCTTGTGGTAGCGAGCGCTGAATACACAAATATGCAAACCATACATTGACTTACCAAGCGGTTAGAGTTGTTCCGTACTTGAGATTGCACCTACATACAAACCTATGCACCTATATAAATAAGAATGACTAATGAAGCGGTTGGGTTGTGCCCATAACCGCGTGTGAGGGCACGCCTATAGAGGGCAAAAAATCAAGAAGTAGAACTAATAACAACATTCCTGACCATGACCACCAACACCACAACTAGTCCTATCTATCTCCCCTAAACTGTTCTTACTGGACTCAAGAAACCAGGGAGCTGTGCCTGCCGGCTAGCGACCACATGAGGCAGTACCTGGCACTGGGAAGATAGGTGGTGAAGCCTACTGCGTCCGGCCTGGCACTGGAACAGGACCTGACTGTGCTAGCTGATATGTTCATGATGACATACTCACTATGGCGATTTCCAGAAAGGGGAACTGATAAAGCTTGTCGGGCATAACCTGTCCTCCTGTCCCTACTGATAAGTGGCAAAATCTACATTGTTAGTTAAGTGATGTGAAGAGATGACTGGACAGTACCGTGAGTCATATCCTAACCTGCCAACATACCGTCATGGAAGTGGTCTCAGGGGTAGTGACCTGCAGTGGACGACGGGCCTCCTCATCCTGACCATCCCTGCAGGCTCGGCAGAACTCAGTAGAATTAAGCCTAATGACTATCATGCCTGCAGACAGACATCGACCGAGCCACTGTGTCCGCAGATGTGACTGACCTCTGCGTGACTATTGTACCTGAAGACTGACAGGTCTCACATACCCTCGTGGATGTGACAGGTTTTGCGTAACCACTGTGCCTGGGATGGCAATCTGACTCGAACCTCGTACCTGTAGGCGAGACAGGTCTTTGAGACTGCCTCGTGTCTGTGGAAGAGATAGCTGTTAGCGTGGCGCTGACATGGGTGGACGAGACAGAATAATGCATGAAATAACCACCTATGAGTCGTGGAATTGTGACTCTATGACCTGTGTTGGGGGAACATTGACTGAGCCATGAATCTCCCTGCAGGCGTGGCAGGTGGAGATGGTATGCGACTGATGATTATTTTTTTTTTTTTTGGTAAAGTGGAAGTGAATGGCAGTTGAGTGCCTGACGTGATGTATGCGTGGAGACCAGAGATGAGACTAAGTGTATGCTGTTGCGCTGGAGAAGAGTCAGAACAGCATGCGCAGGGGCCCCCACTGAAGATGTGTCTGCCAGACGGTTGACCCACTGCCTGTGTGTCGAGTCATGTTGCACTGAAGCAGAGTCAGGAACAACAGACTTCACCAGGACCCCGACTGAAGCGAGTCAGGACTGAGGAACCTGGTGGGTGAGAGGTAGTGCGAGGCTCTGAAGGCGTTTCAGTAGCAGCGTCAGTGTGTGAAACGAGTAACTGTGGTAAGCAAACAAGAGTGGTGAAAGTAACATGGATCAGTGGGTAAGTGTGGAGCCATGTTGCACTGAAGCAGAGTCAGGAACAACAGACTTCACCAAGACCCCGACTGAAGCGAGTCAGGACTGAGGAACCTGGTGGATGAGAGGTAGTGCGAGGCTCTGAAGGCGTGTCAGTAGCAGCGTCAGTGTGTGAAACGAGTAAGTGTGGTAAGCAAACAAGAGTGGTGAAAGTAACATGGATCAGTCGGTACGTGTGATGTGGAGTCATGTTGCACTGAAGCGGAGTCAGGAACAACAGACTTTCCTTTATTCCCCCGAGCTGAAGCTGAAGAGGAAAGCCACTTGTGGGGCTTTGGTAACCAGTGGAAACGAAACAACGATCTGGAGCAAGAGTATGCAAATATTGTTGGGCTGTCGCTAAGGAGACTTTGCAGGGGTGCTCTCTGTACGGGGGCTTAGCGGCGAGGAGATAACCGCGCCCGCCCCCCCCCCCCAAGACTCACTATGGCAGCTGAATACTGTGAAGGCCATGTATGTGTCCCCCCCCCCCCCAAACCCCTATACGACCCACCCAAGGCCTGACTCTAAGGGAACGTGGTATGTGTGGCTGTGCTTATACGGGCAGCATGCATGAGAATATTTTTTTATTTTTATTTTTTTTAATTCTTTTTAAGTGTAAGATCTGATAGGAGTCTATAACCACGGTTACTCGGTGTGACCCCCTGTGGGCATGGCATGTGGGGGGTATGCCAGCCCTCTGTGTTTCGTGATGTTGTAGCTCTGAGGAAGTGTCAGTAACAGCAACTGTGCAGTGCTGCCCCCTGCAGGCGTGGCAGGTATGATGGGGAAAACAGCCACCTATGTGTCGTGAAGTTGTTATTCAGAAGACATGTCAGTGACAACAATATAAATAGCGTGTCTCCCTGCAGAATGTGGCGGGTGAAGTGGGTGAACACCACTTGTGTCGTGGTATGGATGTGCAGAACAACATGTCAGCGGCCACCGTTAGTGCATGCTGTATGACAGTTCGAAGGTAGCAGGTGAGCGTATGACAGATACAGGGGCTTGATCTGTGACTGAGCAGTTACTATGGTAACGAGCTTATGGAATGTCAGCTGCAGGGACCAGTAGCCGGTTCCGACGTGTGTGCAGAGTAACTATTTGTGATTGTATCGTACAACCTGAGAATATCTGTACCGTATGAAGCTACGAGCGTGTGGATAGTGTATGCCGTGTAAGGTTGTGCGTATGAGCAGTACTACCTATGAGCATGTGTGTAGTAACACAGTGAGGAGCAGGATACGACGACAGTTATGAGCGTACGTTCAGAGCAACCCGTATGCGCACATGTATGAATGCAGCGGCACACGTGAGTGCCGTATGACCGTGACGGGCACGATACGGTGCTAATGGTGTGAGCGCTCGGTACTATGGCTGTACTCGCAGTGTGTGGCGTGATGAGCGTATGTGCGTTTGTTGCGAGTGCAACAAGGAACCGTACCCACTGCATGGAAACTATTATCGTATGGACTTTACATAATACTATAGCTGTCTCACTGAATATGACATTGCGAGTGTGTGTGCTGTATGCGACAATGGGACTGTACTCCCTGTGTGTGCCTGTATGAGCGTGTGTACAGTGTGTGATACTATAAGTGTACCCACTGTGTGCAACACTGAGCGTGTGTGTGGAATGCAAACAGCAACTGTAGCTCCTGTAGATGACAGCAAGAGCGCGCGTACCGCACACGATACCACAGTTGTAGCCACTGTATGTGATGCTGTGAGCGTGTATTCGGTACCATGATGTACCTGTACTAGCTAAATGTGACCCTGAACATGTGTGTACTGTGACGACGTGCTGAACCCACTGGAAACCTATGACGTGTGTGCTCTTTACGACACTAACTGTATGCCCTGCGTGTGCTACTAAGAGCGCCTGTTATGCAGGATGAAAAATGTTTGTACGCGGTGTAAACGCTTGAGCGTGTGTGCAGTAGGAAACGATGGGCGGTATAGTACTGGCGTGACGTAAGAGCAGGAATGTTATGGGTGTATGTACTGTATACGTGTTGCGCGCAGTGTGAAACCATGAGCGTGTGTATCGTGTGAAGCGATGTTTGAAATACATTCTATGGGTGACTGCATGGTGTGAGTGCTATGAACCTTTCTATGCAGTGTGATGCTATGAAACATGCGTACATGTTGAGCTAAGTGCGGTATAGAACTGCTATGACATAAGAGCAGTAGATGCTGTGAGTGTATGAACCGTGTACATGTTTGCAGTGTGAAATGAACGAGCGCGTGATGCGTCTAAGCTGCATGTGGTATGGATGTTATGATTGACTACATGGCATGAATGCTGAGTGTGGCTACTCGGTATGAAGCTGAGTGGCTGTACGGTATGAATGCTAGGTGATTGTATGGTATAAATGCTAAGTGACTGTGCGGTATGGATGCTAAGTGACTGTGCGGTATGGATGCTAAGTGACTGTGCGGTATGGATGCTAAGTGACTGTGCGGTATGAATGCTAAGTGACTGTACGGTATTAATGCTAAGTGACTGTATGTTATAAAACCTGAGTGACTGTACTGTATGAATGCTGAGTATCTGTGCTGTATGAATGCTGAGTGACTGTACTGCATAAATGCTGAGTGACTGTGCTGTGTGAAAGCTGAGTGATTAACGGATGCTGATATGGGGATAGATTCATTGTGTTTCTGTTTAACGTTAAATTCCATTCAACTGATATTGACAGATATATCTGTCACAAACCAGGACCCCGCAGACCATGTAAGGGACCGGTCTGGATTAACCTGTGGCCGGCCCACAGTGGCTCTGCCCCCTTGTGCCCCGTGGGAGGCGGGCAGAAGGGTGATAGCCGGGACCAACGCGGCCAGCCCGTTCAGCCAGAGCCAGTGCAATGCACCGGGGGTAGCTCCAGCTGATCCAGGACCGCTGATAAGGTAGGCCCCCCCCCCTGCACCACGCGGCCCGGCGGCAGCAGGAGCCGGAGAGCCCACGGCTGCAGCAGGGCCTACTGCCCGAGCTGATCACAGGGAGAACGTCGCCCCCCGCACACCCCGTGGCGTCACCCACGGCAACCGGGAGGGACGCCGGGCACGCCGCCCGGCCACGGGGAGCGAGAGGGGGGGGGTAGCCCCCCGTAAAGTACCGGGCAGGGGAAACGGCCTGGTCCGCTGGAGTGCAGATGCCCCCACCCCCTCGTGCCCCACGCAGCCCCGGTGTTGCTGCGGCTGGGGGAAGGGGGCGGTGGGAGGGGTGCTGGGCGCGCTGAATGGGGCATCAGTGAGCCGCCCCGGAAGCGGAGGAGTCCAGAGCGGGGGAAGCTAGGGCAGGGAAGTTCCGGTCCGCCACCCGTGGCCCCGACGAACAGCGCAGTAGAGGGAAGACAGGGTACGGTAAGGAATAATTACAGGCCAGGAATCCGGGCTTACCATACCGGAAAGAAACTCTGCCCCCCGCACACAACTCTCCTCCTCCCTGTTGCCTGGAACCACGTACGCCCCGCCCGTCTGTAGCGGGGGCGTTTTATAGTGGTGCCTCCTGTATGACCCCGCCTGTAGGTGCAGGGGGGGGCGTGGGAATTCACGCCCCCTCGCACAAACACAGCCAAAAAGGCTTCCTACATAGCAAACCTCTGGTCAGATAGGGCTCCTCCGTGGGTATCCTTCTGTAGGGGATGGTTCCGGCCTTTCTTCTAGGAATGGGAGACAGGAGGGCAAGTGGAGGATCTTCACACACCACATGGGCATCTCCCGGCTTATGCTACCCCGGTTCTGAAGGTTATTCGTCGGTGGGGTCTGGGGATGGGGTAGATTAGGACTCTGTCAAGGAAATTCCTTGACAAGAGGGTTCTGTCTTCTCATTTCCAGAGGCCATTGGCGCTCAAGGACTGCCCAAGTCGGGATCTGGAGGTTGGTTTAAGGCTTTTGAATTCTATCAGGATCCCCTTGAAGTTTTGGTCCCCCCGAGGTGTGTGGAGGCATGCTGTAAAGCACTGAGCATTTTCTACTTTATTGTCCCTTTAACACAGAGGTTTACACCAGGGTGGGCGCTTCCATTGGTTGGCCTTGGCTAGCCAGTCTCTCCTATGCGGAATGGGCCTATGGGGCATTCAGAAACCTTGGAGGCTGGGACCGGTGCACTTTATTCCTAGTCAGCTTAGTGATCAGGTACTACACGTGGAACGCACGGTGTTTAGTGTCGATACATTGTAAAGTCCACCCTGTGGGAGAGGTGGTTAGGAACATACTGGGTGACCTGGTGAAGGTGCGTTCTCTAGAATACAAGAGGCTGGGTGCTAGCAGGGCCTCTTGGCTGTGGAGGGGCTCTGCCTTTAAAGTGCCTTAGGCTTCTTTCACACTAGTGTAGAAGCTCTGTTACGAACGGACGTTAATGGCCCTTTTTTTTCTTCTACTTTGTCTGCCATTAACGTATGAGTACGTCCCTGCGCCCTGGGTCTTAAGGACCAGGGACGTACTCATACGTCCCAGCGAATTTCGCATCCCGCCGCGCGCCGGGCGGGTTGCGAAACCGGACGCCTGCTGAAATCATTCAGCAGGCATCCCAGGCAAACTCCGAGGGGGGTCCCGGGACCCCCACATGTCGACGATCGCCGCAAATCGCAAGTGAATTCACACTTGCGATTTGCGCGATTCCAGGTCATTACGGGTCTATGGTGACCCGGAATATAAGGGGGATCGCAGGTGTCTAAGACACCCACAATCCCCCTGAAGGTATAGGAGTGAGGTGGCAGGGGTGCCACCTCTCCTATCCCTGCTATTGGTGGTCTAGACACGACCACCAATAGCAGATCGGGGGCGGGGGGTTAACTTTCGTTTTCCCTGTTCTGCCGACCCACAATAGGCGGGGCAGAACGGGGAAACAACAGAGGACCGGTGCCAGAGTCCACTTACCGATCTGCGGAGGCTGCGGGCGACGATCGGCGTCGGAGATTGGCGGTCGGCGATGTCGTGCAGCAAGCTCCCTGGATCCTGGATGTTGCCTAGCAACATCTGGAGGGCTGCAGTCCAAGACCACTATATAGTGGTCTCTATACTGTAGCACTCCAGATGTTGCAAAACTACAACTCCCAGCATGCCCAGACAGCTGTTTGGGCATGCTAGGAGTTGTAGTTTTGCAGCATCTGGAGGGCCACAGTTTGCAGTGGGCTCTATACTGTAGCTCTCCAGATGTTGCAAAACTGCAAATACCAGCATGCTGGGAGTTGTCGCTGCAATCCCTCCAGCTTTTGCATAACTACATCTCCCAGCATGCCCTTGGGTGATCAGTACATGCTGGGAGTTGTAGTTTTGCAACAGCTGGAGGCACGCTGGTTGGAAAATATTGAGTTAGATAACAGAACCTAACTGAAGGTTTTCCAACCAGTGTGCCTCCAGCTGTTGCAAAAGTACAACTCCCAGCATGCACGGTCTGTCAGTACTTGCTGGGAGTTGTAGTTTTGAAACAGCTGGAGGTTTGCCCCCCCCCATGTGAACGTACAGGGTAGGCTTACAGTAAGTTTTCTGCTTCAAGTATGAGCTGCGACAAATTTTTCGCCGCAGCGCAAACTCCTAGCAGGGAACTCACTGTAAACCTCCGCCAGAGTGAATGTACCCTAAAAACACTACACTACATTAACACATAATAAAGGGTAAAACACAACATATACACCCCTTACACTGTCCTCCCCAATAAAAATTAAAAACGTATTGTACGGCAGTGTTTGCAAAACGGAGCCTCCAGCTGTTGCAAAACAACAACTCCCAGCATTTCTGGACAGCCACTGACTGTCCAGGCATACTGGGAGTTTAGCAACAGCTGGAGGCACCCTGTTTGGGAATCATTGGTGTAGAATACCCCTATGTCCACCCCTATGCAATCCCTAATTTAGTCCTCAAATGCGCATGGCGCTCTCTCACTTTGGAGCCCTGTCATATTTCAAGGAAACAGTTTAGGGCCACATATGGGGTATCTTCGTACTCGGGAGAAATTACACTACAAATTTTAGGGGGCTTTTTCTCCTTTTACCCCTTATGAAAAGGAAAAGTTGGGGTCTACACCAGCCTGTTAGTGTAAAAAAAAAAATTGTTTACGCCAACATGCTGGTGTTGCCCTTTACTTTTTATTTTCACAAGAGGTAAAAGGAAAAAAAGACCCCCAAAATTTGTAACGCAATTTCTCCTGAGTACGGAAATACCCCATATGTGGGCATAAAATGCTCTGCGGACGCACAACAAGGCTCAGGAGGGAGAGCGCACCATGTACATGTTACGCCGAGCGCTCCAGGTCCCTGCTCCTCCCCGGAGCGCTCGCGGCGTTCTCCTCTCTGCAGCGCCCCGGTCAGACCCGCTGACCGGGAGCGCTGCACTGACACTACCGGCGGGGATGCGATTCGCATAGCGGGACGCTCCCGCTCCCGAATCGCGTCCCAAGCTACTCACCTGTCCCGGTCCCCGGCTGTCACGTCCTGGCGCTCGCGGCTCCGCTCTCTAGGGTGCGTGCTCGCCAGCTCTCTAAGATTTAAAGGGCCAGTGCACCAATCAGTCTAATTAGCTTCCACCTGCTCCACGTCCTTATAACCTCACTTCCCCTTCCCTGCTTTGCCGGATCTTGTTGCCCTTGTGCCTAGAGAAAGCGTTTACTGTGTTTGCCTTACCAGTGTTTCCAGACCTCTTGCTATCACCATTGACTACGAACCTTGCCGCATGCCCTGACCTTCTGCTATGTCTGACCTCGCCTCTGTCTAGTCCTTCTGTCCCATGTCTTCTCAGCAGTCAGCGAGGTTGAGCCGTTGCCGGTGGATACGACCTGGTTGCTACCGCCGCAGCAAGACCATCCCGCTTTGCGGCGGGCTCTGGTGAATACCAGTAGCAACCTAGAACCGGTCCACTGACACGGTCCACGCCAATCCCTCGCTGACACAGAGGATCCACATCCAGCCTGCCGAATCCTAACAGTACATTTGAAGCCTAAATTGGTGATTTGCACAGGGGCGGCTAATTTTACAGCGGTTCTGACATAAACGCAAAAAAATAAATACCGACATGTGACCCCATTTTGGAAACTACACCCCTCACGGAATGTAACAAGGGGTATAGTGAGCATTAACATCCCACAGGTGTTTGACAAATTTTCGTTAAAGTTGGATGGGAAATTGGAAAAAAAATATTTTTTTCACTAAAATGGGAAAATAGGAAAAAAGCCCCCCAAAATTTGTAACCCCATTTCTTCTGAGTAAGAAAATACCCCAAATGTGGATGTAAAGTGCTCTGCGGGTGAACTACAATGCTCAGTACAGAAGGAGTGCTATTGGGATTTTGAAGAGAAAATGTGTCCGGAATTGAAGGCCACGTGTGTTTACAAAACCCCCATAGTGCCAGAACAATGGACCCCCCAACATGTGACCCCATTTTGGAAACTACACCCCTCACGTAATGTAACAAGGGGTACAGTGAGCATTTACGCCCCACAGGTGTCTGACAGATTTTTGGAACAGTGATCCGTGAAAATGAAAAATTTAATTTTTCATTTGCTCAGCCAACTGTTCCAAAGATCTGTCAAATGCCAG
This sequence comes from Hyla sarda, assembly GCF_029499605.1. Lineage (NCBI taxonomy): Eukaryota > Metazoa > Chordata > Amphibia > Anura > Hylidae > Hyla > Hyla sarda. Next base: position 28,781,663 of record NC_079192.1, on the reverse strand, counting down.
TGGGGTGTAAATACTTACTGCACCCTTTATTAAATTCTGTGAGGGGTGTAGTTTCCAAAATGGGGTCACATGTGGGGGGGTCCACTGTTCTGGCACCACGGGGGGCTTTGTAAACGCACATGGCCCCTGACTACCATTCCAAACAAATTCACTCTTCAAAAGCTTAATGGCGCTCCTCCTCTTCTGAGTATTGTAGTTCGGCCACAGGGCACTTGACGTCCACACATGGGGTATTTCAATACTCAGAAGAAATGGGGTTACAAATTTTGGGGGGTATTTTCTGCTATTAACCCTTGCAAAAATGTGAAATTTGGGGGGAAACACAAATTTTTTTTTAATTTTTTTTTTTTATATATATAAGCAAAAGTTGTGAAACCTCTGTGGGCTATTAAGGATCACTTTATTCCTTGTTACGTTCCTCAAGGGGTCTAGCTTGCAAAATGGTATACCATGTGTTTTTTTTTTGCTGTTCTGGCACCATAGGGGCTTCCTAAGTGCGACATGCCCCACGACCAAAATTTGCTCTCAAAAAGCCAAATATGACTCCTTCTATTCTGAGCATTGTAGTTCACCCGTATTGCACTTCAGGTCAACTTATGGGGTAGCTCCATACTCAGAAGAGATGGGGTTACACATTTTGGGGGTTATTTTCTGCTATTAACCCTTGCAAAAATGGGAAATTTGGGGGGGAAACACACATTTTAGTGATTTTTTTTTTTTTTTTTTTACATATGCAAAAGTTGTGAAACACCTGTGGGGTATTAAGGCTCACTTAATTCCTTGTTACGTTCCTCAAGGGGTCTAGTTTCCAAAATGGTATGCCATGTGTTTTTTTTTTTTTTGCTGTTCTGGCACCATAGGGGCTTCCTAAATGCAACATGCCCCCCAAAAACCATTTCAGAAAAACGTACTCTCCAAAATCCCCTTGTCGCTCCTTCGCTTCTGAGCCCTCTACTAAGCCCGCCGAAAATAGTAAGTTTGAAAATTTTGCGAAAAATTGGAAAATTGCTGCTGAACTTTGAAGCCCTCTGGTGTCTTCCAAAAGTAAAAACATGTCAATTTTATGATGCAAGCATAAAGTGGACATATTGTATATGTGAACAAAAAAAATGTATTTGAGCTTGCTCTTCTGAGTGTTGCTGTGTAAGAGGGGGCGTGAAAGAGGAGTTACAAAAACAGGAGTTTGAAAGCAGGAGGTTGAGATCGCTGTGAGTGTTAATTTCTGAACCCACAAGGTCTACAAAAAATTTTAAGTGTCATTTTGAGTGTCTGTTTTTTCCTATACATTTGTGAAATCCCCATAACTAGATGGCCTCCATGTTGGAAAATGCAGTCCAATGTACATCCTGTTCAATGTATGCAATCCTTGAACAACAGTTTGAGGGTGCATATTGTTGTGCGAGATGTGCGCTAGTTGTCCGTTTGGAAGCCCAGATCCTGGATCTAGAGGGGCGACTGGCAACAATGAGAAGCATTAACAACATGGAGAGGAGTCTCGTGCTCACTGAGCAGGCACTCTCGGGAATAGAGGTGGGGGAGGACAGTGGGACGGAGTTGCAGGACAGTCAGGCAGTTAGCTGGGTTACAGTTAGAAAGAGGGGTAGGGGAAAAAGTGTCAGGGAGGCTAGTCCTGAACTGGCACACCCCAACAAGTTTGCCCGCTTGGCAGATGAGGGGGATGCCATTACAGAGCTAGCAGAACTGCAGCAGGATACCGCCTCTGACCGCCAGGGGGGTGTCTGCTCCAGTAAGGAGGGAGGGAGGAGTACAGGGCAGGCCAGACAGGTACTAGTGGTGGGGGACTCAATTATTAGGGGGACAGACAGGGCAATCTGTCACAAAGACCGGGATCGCCGAACAGTGTGTTGTCTGCCTGGCGCACGAGTTCGGCACATCGCGGATCGGGTTGACAGGTTGCTGGGCGGGGCTGGAGAGGACCCAGCAGTCATGGTACATATTGGCACCAATGACAAAGTAAGAGGTAGGTGGAGTGTCCTTAAAAATGATTTCAGGGACTTAGGCCGCAAGCTTAAGGCAAGGACCTCCAAGGTAGTATTTTCTGAAATACTACCAGTACCACGAGCCACACCAGAGAGGCAGCGGGAGATCAGGGAGGTAAACAAGTGGCTCAGAAGCTGGTGTAGGAAGGAAGGGTTTGGGTTCATGGAGAACTGGGCTGACTTCGCTGTCGGTTACCGGCTCTACCGTAGGGACGGGCTGCACCTCAATGGGGAGGGTGCAGCTTTGCTTGGGGAGAAGATGGCTAGAAGGGTGGAGGAGTGTTTAAACTAGGGACTTGGGGGGAGGGAACCTACAGCAAAGAGGGGGAAGATAGTGTAGATAGAGAGGTGGGAATTATAAATGTACCTGGGGGTGGAGCGGAGGGAGGGGTTAGAATAGTTAATAGGAATAGGCTTCATAGGAAAATAAAACTTACACCCTTGAATCCCATTAACCCCAATAACATAAAGGATGGAAATGTAAAGTGTATGTTCACAAATGCCAGAAGCCTAGCAAATAAAATGGGGGAGCTTGAGGCCTTGATACTTGAGGAACATATTGATATAGTTGGGGTCACTGAGACATGGCTGGACTCCTCGCATGACTGGGCTGTCAATCTGCAGGGGTTTACATTGTTTCGCAAGGATAGAATGAACAGAAAAGGTGGTGGAGTCTGTCTGTATGTAAGAAGTGGTATGAAAGTCAGTGTGAACGATGCCATAGTGTGTGATGATTCTGAGGAGGTGGAATCACTGTGGGTAGAATTACAAAAGGAGGGAAATACTGAAAAAATAATATTTGGGGTAATCTACAGACCCCCTAATATCACTGAAGAGATAGATGTTCGGCTTCATAAACAAATAGAGAGGGCCACCCGGGCAGGTACAGTGGTAATAATGGGAGATTTTAACTATCCAGATATAGATTGGGGTCCGGGGTTGGCTAAAACTACAAAGGGGCGACAATTCCTAAATTTATTGCAGGATAATTTTATGGGCCAGTTTGTGGAGGACCCAACAAGAAGTGATGCCTTGTTGGATCTGATCATTTCCAACAACGCAGAGCTGGTTGGTAATGTAACTGTGCGGGAAAACCTTGGTAATAGCGACCACAATATAGTTACTTTTGACTTAAAATGTAGAAAACAAAGACAGGCGGGGAAGGCAAAAACATATAACTTTAAAAAGGCAAACTTCCCTGGGCTGAGGGCTGCACTACAGGACATAGACTGGGGGGAAGTGTTCTCAAATACTGATACAGAAGGTAAATGGGACATCTTTAAATCAACTCTAAATAACTATACAGCTAAATATATACCAAAGGGGAACAAATATAAACGATTAAAATTAAATCCTACATGGCTGACACATGATGTTAAAAGAGCAATAAACAACAAAAAAATTGCCTTCAAAAAATACAAATCTGATAGGTCAGCGATAACATTTAAACAGTACAAGGAGCTTAATAAAATCTTTAAAAATGTAATAAAAACAGCAAAAATTCAAAATGAGAGACAGGTGGCCAAAGAAAGCAAAACTAATCCTAAATATTTTTTTAGATATATAAATGCAAAAAAAAAAAGGACAGAGCATGTAGGACCCCTTAATAATGATAATGGGGAGGTTGTCACAGGCGATCAAGAGAAGGCGGAGCTACTGAATGGGTTCTTTAGTTCTGTATATACTAGGGAAAAAGGAGCTGACATTGGCCAGGTCAGTGCTGGTAACACATCATGTACAGGTCAGTGCTGGTAACACATCATGTAATGTACTGAACTGGCTTAATGTAGAGATGGTACAAGGTAAGTTAAGTGATATAAATGTAAGCAAATCCCCAGGGCCGGATGGACTACACCCAAGAGTTCTTAGAGAGGTAAGTTCAGTAATATCTGTACCCCTGTTCATGATATTTAGAGATTCTATGGTGTCTGGTATTGTGCCAAGGGACTGGCGCAAGGCGAATGTGGTGCCAATCTTCAAGAAGGGCTCTAGGTCTTCCCCAGGAAACTATAGACCGGTAAGTTTAACGTGCATTGTGGGTAAATTGTTTGAAGGACTTATAAGGGATTACATACAGGAATACATAGGGGATAATTGTATTATAAGTGATAGCCAGCATGGGTTTACTAAGGATAGAAGTTGTCAAACCAATCTAATTTGCTTTTATGAAGAGGTGAGTAGAAGCCTTGACAGAGGAATGGCTGTGGATATAGTGTTTCTGGATTTTGCCAAAGCATTTGATACTGTCCCTCACAGACGTCTGACAGGTAAGTTAAGGTCCTTGGGCTTGGAAACTTTAGTTTGTAACTGGATTGAACACTGGCTCATGGATCGTACCCAGAGAGTGGTGGTCAATGATTCGTACTCTGATTGGTCCCCGGTAATTAGTGGTGTACCCCAAGGTTCAGTACTGGGCCCGCTGTTGTTTAATTTATTTATCAATGATATAGAGGATGGTATTAACAGCTCTGTTTCTATCTTTGCAGATGACACCAAGCTTTGTAGCACGGTACAGTCTATAGAGGATGTGCATAAGTTACAGGATGACTTGGATAGACTAAGTGTCTGGGCATCCACTTGGCAAATGAGGTTCAATGTGGATAAATGTAAAGTTATGCATCTGGGTACTAATAACCTGCATGCGTCGTATGTCTTAGGGGGGATTAAACTGGCAGAGTCACTGGTAGAGAAGGATCTGGGTGTACTTGTAGATCACATACTACAGAATAGCACAATGTCAGGCTGCTGCTTCCAAAGCCGGCAGGATATTGTCATGTATAAAAAGAGGCATGGACTCAAGGGACAGGGACATAATACTCCCCCTTTATAAATCATTGGTACGGCCTTACCTGGAATATGCTGTTCAGTTTTGGGCACCTGTCCATAAAAGGGACACTGCGGAGTTGGAAAGGGTGCAGAGACGCGCAACTAAACTAATATGGGGCATGGATCATCTTAGCTATGAGGAGCGATTAAAGGAGTTACAATTGTTTAGTCTTGAGAAGAGACGTTTAAGGGGGGATATGATAAACGTATATAAGTATATTAATGGCCCATACAAAAAATATGGAGAAAAACTGTTCCAGGTTAAACCCCCCCAAAGGACGAGGGGGCACTCCCTCCGTCTGGAGAAGAAAAAGTTTAGTCTCAAGGGGCGACACGCCTTCTTTACCGTGAGGACTGTGAATTTATGGAACGGTCTACCTCAGGAACTGGTCACAGCAGGAACAATTAACAGCTTTAAAACAGGATTAGATACATTCCTGGAACAAAATAAGATTAATGCTTATGAAGAAATATAAAATCCCATCCCTTCCCCAATATCGCGCCACACCCCTACCCCTTAATTCCCTGGTTGAACTTGATGGACATATGTCTTTTTTCGACCGTACTAACTATGTAACTATGTAATATCCATTTTCCTTACAAGCAGAGAGCTTCAAAGTTAGAAAAATGCTAAATTTTCTATTTTTTCATCAAATTTCGGGATTTTTCCACCAAAAAAGGATGCAAGTTACCACAAAAATGTTACCACTATGTTAAAGTAGAATATGTCACGAAAAAACATTCTCGGAATCAGAATGATAACTAAAAGCATTCCAGAGTTATTAATGTTTAAAGTGACAGTGGTCAGAAGTTCAAAAAACGCTCTGGTCCTAAGGTGTAAAATGGCCTGGTCCTTCAGGGGTTAATGTACATTATTGTAACGGAGCCTAACGGGAGTTATAACGGGCAGAGCGGATCCCATTCACTTGAATGGGATTTCTCTAATGTCCGTTATAACTCCCGTCATTGCGGCCAAAGATAGTGGGAGAAAAAAAAAAAGATTTTGTCCCCAAATTTTTCTCCCGCTATCTTCCTAACCGACGTCACCTACCTGGCGATATCGGTAGTGTAAAAGGATCCTTAGCCTGTTGTCTCCCCCTGGTGGTGGGCTGATGCTCACAGTCTTTTTGCTTTGTACTGTAGGTATACGGTAATATAGAGCTTGCAGGCATTGAACTTGAGCTTTGGTTTGTAGTTTGTTATTGTATTTATTGTTGTAGTCTATGTGTATATTTATGTACTGTATATATTGTTTTAGTCTTTGTATATTTTAAGTATTGTATATATTGTTTGGCTGTACCTAGGGTTTGGGTTTAGTGTTGGGCTTAAGGGCTGGTTTATGGACGACTGTCATCATGTTCTGGGGGCATGGGATGTGGGACCAGCTTAGGAGTAGTGTTGAGCGGCATAGGCCATATTCGAATTCGCGAATATTCGCGAATATATGTACGAATATTCGTCATATTCGCGAATATTCGCATAGTCGTAATATTCTCGTTTTATTTTCGCATATGCGAATATTCGCGTGTGCGAAAATTAACATATGCACAAATTCGCATATGCGAAAACTAGCATATGCAAATTTTCGTATATGCGAAAATTCGCGCGCCAGTCTCACACAGTAGTATTAGAGCCTTCTTACACCACATAAGCTGGAAGCAGAGAGGGATGATCACTGTGAAGTGTACTGTGAAAAAAAAACCAAAAAAAAAAACGAATATTCGTAATTACGAATATATAGCGCTATATTCGCGAATATTCGCGAATTCGCGAATATGCGATATTCGCAAATAAAATTCGAATTGCGAATATTCGCGAGCAACACTACTTAGGAGCAGAATGTATATATTGATTTATTGGCACATTATGTTGGGGTTTAGTGTTAGGTTGGGTGGTGGGTTAAAAGTGGGGGAGGGGGTTCATATGAGACTTTATATATACAGAAAATTCTGGACTGGTTCATGGACGTCTGGTAACATGTACTGGGGGCATGGGATGCGGGACCAGCTCAGGGCCAAAAAAAAAAAAAAAAAAGGGGGGGGGGGGGATGGCTGTTACTTGTAAGTTTGTCTTGTTTTGTATTATTATTCATTCTGGTATTGGTATTTTATTAAAAGATTTACAGGATACAACTCAGGATCAGTACAGGATAAGTAATGTAATATATGTATACAGTGACCTCACCAGCAGAATAGTGAGTACAGCTCTGGAGTATAATACAGGATATAACTCTGGATCAGTACAGGATAAGTATTGTAACGTATGTACACTGTCACGATTCGGCTGGCAGGAGGTGGATCCTCTGTGCCAGAGAGGGATTGGCGTGGACCGTGCTAGTGGACCGGTTCTAAGCTGCTACTGGTTTTCACCAGAGCCCGCCGCAAAGCGGGATGGTCTTGCAGCGGCAGTAGCAACCAGGTCGTATCCACTAGCAACGGCTCAACCTCTCTGACTGCTGAAGATAGGCGCGGTACAAGGGAGTAGACAGGAGCAAGGTCGGACGTAGCAGAAGGTCGGGGCAGGCAGCAAGGATCGTAGTCAATATGGCAATAGCAGGAGGTCAAGTACACAGTATGGACAAACACAGTAAACGCTTTCTCTAGGCACTAAGGCAACAAGATCCGGCAGGGGAGTGCCGGGGCAGTGATCAGATATAGTCTGGGAGCAGGTGGGAGCCAATTAAGCTAATTGGGCCAGGCACCAATCATTGGTGCACTGGCCCTTTAAGTCTCAGAGAGCTGGCGCGCGCGCGCCCTAGAGAGCGGAGCCGCGCGCGCCAGCACATGACAGCAGGGGACCGGGACGGGTAAGTGACCTGGGATGCGATTCGCGAGCGGGCGCGTCCCGCTGTGCGAATCGCATCCCCGACGGCCATGACAGTGCAGCGCTCCCGGTCAGCGGGACCGACCGGGGCGCTGCGGGGAGAGAGACGCCGTGAGCGCTCCGGGGAGGAGCGGGGACCCGGAGCGCTAGGCGTAACAGTACCCCCCCCCTTAGGTCTCCCCTTTTCTTTGTCCGGTAACTGCCTCCCCTGGGATGAGGACACCGGGAAAGAATGGAGGGTTTCCTCAACGGCAGGCAGTACAGCAGGAGTGGGAATGGGGAGGGAGGGCAGAGGGCGAAGCCTGGCACGGGGCAGTGTGACACCAGGACGGGGGCCATGAGGAGGCACTGAGGCTTGCCTGACGGGACTGGGAGGGGGGGAGAGGCACTTCCTATGGCAGGCAGAGTCCCAGTTCTTGATCTCCCCGGTGGTCCAATCAAGGGTGGGAGAATGAAGCCGGAGCCATGGCAGACCGAGGAGGACCTCAGAGGTACAGTTGGGAAGGACGAAGAACTCAATGACTTCGTGATGGGGTCCAATACACATCAGGAGGGGTTCTGTGCGGTAACGCACGGTGCAATCCAACCTGACTCCGTTGACCGCGGAAATGTAGAGCGGCTTGACGAGACGGGTCACCGGGATGCGGAATTTATTTACCAAAGAATCCAGAATAAAATTCCCAGAGGCACCAGAGTCCAAGCAGGCCACGGCTGAGAGGGAGGAGTTGGCTGAAGGAGAAATCCGCACGGGCACCGTGAGACGTGGAGAAGCAGACTTTGAATCAAGAGACGCCACACCAACGAGAGCTGGGTGCGTGCGTGCGTTTCCCAGACGTGGAGGACGAATAGGGCAATCCACCAAGAAATGTTCGGTACTGGCACAGTACAGACAAAGATTTTCTTCCTTACAGCGATTCCTCTCTTCCTGGGTCAGGCGAGACCGATCCACTTGCATGGCCTCCTCGGCGGGAGGCCCAGGCGTAGATTGCAACGGAGACTGTGGGAGAGGTGCCCAGAGATCTAAGTCTTTTTCCTGGCGGAGCTCTTGATGTCTCTCAGAAAAACGCATGTCAATGCGGGTGGCCAAATGGATAAGTTCTTGCAGGTTGGCAGGAATCTCTCGTGCGGCCAGCACATCCTTGATGCGACTGGATAGGCCTTTTTTAAAGGTCGCGCAGAGAGCCTCGTTATTCCATGATAATTCGGAAGCAAGAGTACGAAATTGGATGGCGTACTCGCCCACTGAAGAATTACCCTGGGCCAGGTTCAGCAGGGCAGTCTCGGCAGAAGAAGCTCGGGCAGGCTCCTCGAAGACACTACGGACCTCAGCGAAGAAGGACTGGACTGTGGCTGTGGCAGGATCATTGCGGTCCCAGAGCGGTGTGGCCCAAGACAAGGCCTTTCCAGAAAGAAGGCTCACTACGAACGCCACCTTAGACCGTTCTGTAGGAAACAAGTCCGACAACATCTCCATATGCAGGGAACATTGAGACAAAAATCCACGGCAGAGTCTAGAGTCCCCATCAAATTTGTCCGGCAGGGACAAGCGGAGGCTAGGAGCGGCCACTCGCTGCGGAGGAGGTGCAGGAGCTGGCGGAGGAGATGGTTGCTGCTGTAGCAGAGGCAGAAGTTGCGACTGAAGTTGCTGCACCATGGTGGACACTTCCGACAGCTGGTGAGTTAGATGGGCGATCTGTCGGGATTGCTGGGCGACCACCGTGGTGAGGTCAGAGACAGCTGGCAGGGGAACCTCAGCGGGATCCATGGCCGGATCTACTGTCACGATTCGGCTGGCAGGAGGTGGATCCTCTGTGCCAGAGAGGGATTGGCGTGGACCGTGCTAGTGGACCGGTTCTAAGCTGCTACTGGTTTTCACCAGAGCCCGCCGCAAAGCGGGATGGTCTTGCAGCGGCGGTAGCAACCAGGTCGTATCCACTAGCAACGGCTCAACCTCTCTGACTGCTGAAGATAGGCGCGGTACAAGGGAGTAGACAGGAGCAAGGTCGGACGTAGCAGAAGGTCGGGGCAGGCAGCAAGGATCGTAGTCAATATGGCAATAGCAGGAGGTCAAGTACACAGTATGGACAAACACAGTAAACGCTTTCTCTAGGCACTAAGGCAACAAGATCCAGCAGGGGAGTGCCGGGGCAGTGATCAGATATAGTCTGGGAGCAGGTGGGAGCCAATTAATCTAATTGGGCCTGGCACCAATCATTGGTGCACTGGCCCTTTAAGTCTCAGAGAGCTGGCGCGCGCGCCAGCACATGACAGCAGGGGACCGGGACGGGTAAGTGACCTGGGATGCGATTCGCGAGCGGGCGCGTCCCGCTGTGCGAATCGCATCCCCGACGGCCATGACAGTGCAGCGCTCCCGGTCAGCGGGACTGACCGGGGCGCTGCGGGGAGAGAGACGCCGTGAGCGCTCCGGGGAGGAGCGGGGACCCGGAGCGCTAGGCGTAACATACACAGTGACCTCACCAGCAGAATAGTGAGTACAGCTCTGGAGTATAATACAGGATATAACTCTGGATCAGTACAGGATAAGTAATGTAATGTATGTACACAGTGACCTCTCCAGCAGAATAGTGAGTACAGCTCTGGAGTGCTGACCAATTAGTTGCGGGTGTGGTCGTGCTTCAGCTGTGCTGTGTGTCTGCTGTGTCTCCTGAGCTCCAGGGATTTCCACCTGTTCCACCTGGGGCCTGCTTCCTCCTCCCCAGGGAGGGAGTGGGTTTCCAGGCATGAGTGAGGGAGGCGAGGCCCAGGCTTCTGCTCCTCGGAATAGGCCGCAGGGGAGCAGTAGAAGCCAGCAAGCGGCCGGAACATCGGAGGATTTGGGGGTGAGGCGTTCCACCAGGAGTCGCAGCAATGCTGCTCCAACTCCCCCCACAGAGGTGAGGAGCTCCAAGGCTGGATCCACCTCGGGAAAGCTGGGTGTTTCCAGCAGAAAGCTGGGTTCATCAGGAAGGAGGCAGAGTACTCACGGAGGTGAAGCCGACCTCAGTGAGGAAGGCTGGGGAGTGCTGAGGACCCGGGAGTCTATTTCCACCTATATGTCCCGGGTAAAAAGTCACCTCCGTGAGTATGAAGACGCCTGTAAGGCCATCAGGAGGCTCGGAGAGGGACTTCGCTGTGCCCGTGCCAGAGCCAAGGTATCTCCTAAGAGGAAAAAGGCAGAGATCCAGGCAGAGATAAAAAGACTTATGGCTGAAATACAAGCTTTGGAGGAGAGGAGAGCAGAATTACTGGCGAAGAGTGGTCCATTTAAAGAAAAATTGGAAAATGGAGAAAGATTCAAGGTAATGGAGGAAAAGGAAAATAAAAGGTTGATGGGGCTGCAACCTGAGAGCCAGGTGGATGATGCGGAGGAGATGGAGGAAGAACAACAGCCAGATCCACCTGGTGGCCTGCGGCAACAGCAGCAGGCCCCGTACAGTGGGCCCCCTGCACAGCAGCCAGCAGTATCACCTGCCGACTCAGGGGAGGACAGTGACAGCAGCTACCAGGGAGGGGCGCTAATGGCCCAGATACGTATGCTGGAATCCCCAGTGTGTCCTCAGAATCTGGTGTTTGGAGAGGAACTCCCAAATGAGGCACCTGGAGGTAAGAAGAAAAAGACCAAGCCAAAGCAGCAAGAAGTGGTGAGTTACATCTACACCCCCCTCCCTGTAAACCCTGAGTCGGCCGCAGGGTCAGCTCATTGTGCAAGCCCCGTTACCCAGCCCAGCCCGTGTTCTGTGGTGGACTCGGTGCAAAGGTGCGGGGAGAGTACAGATACTAAAAGGGCGCAGAGCTCCGTGCCTGTTTGCAGTAGCAGGGATGGAGCAGAGAAGGCATCGGCCGCAAGGCCGTACAGTGAGGGCGGCCCAGCGGTGGGCATAGAGGCAGACTCCGGTGCTGTAGTTCGCTCCCCTGTGGGAGAGGGGGGTGACTCAGTGCCGGAGGTAGTCGTGGTGGCTAAGGGAAAAATAGATTCTCCCAAAAGGAGAAAAAAACTTTTGTTTTGCATTGGCGCCGCTGATCCAGATCAGCGGCGCCCAGGAGCTGGACATTCTAGTACGGATGAGGCGGAGGGTACCGGTAAAAACAGGGCTGGGGCCGCTAATAAACAGGCTAGGCAGGCTTCCCGGTCCTTGTATAAGGGACCGGTGACCTGTCCTGTGGTGATGGCTCCAGCCCTGGTACCCAGTGATGCTGACAGTACAAAATCTGCGCCAGAACGCACCGGTCCAGCCAGTATGAATGTGGAGGTTAATGTTGGAGTGACTGAGGGTGTGAAAGAGGGGAATAATTCATCTGTTACTAAAAATCTGTCTGGGGCTTTGAATAGTGGTTTGGGCTGTAGCACGGGTGGAGGTATGGGGGGCACATCAGCTAAAATAGGGGTCAATGGTTTGGGTATGGATTATGTGGAGGAGGGTGGTGAAGGGGCACAGATTAGTGGTGGGAATGTAGGGCCTGGTCCAGTTGCACCCCCAGCGGTGGCAGCACCCATCCGCAGCTACGCGAATGTCACCGCTGGGTTAAGGGGGGCAGCTTCCTCGTCCTCTGGCTCTGGGGAGAACAGTTTGCAGCAGCGTCTCCTGGGGGCCTTAAGGAGAGGGGAGAGATCGATCAATGTAGAGGGTAGGGAGGTTGATCTATCCTTCTGGATAGAGAGACATGGTCTTTCAGCCTTCCGAGAGGAAAGAGGGGGGGATAATGTGTGGTCCCTCCCTACAGCCGGGCCAGGTGGTCTCCGTAGGAATGTGGTCCGGCTGAGGTGGAGAGGCAGTGATACATGTCCTCCAAGATCTAAAGTTGTTGAGCTTCTGCTGAAGTTGGGCTTTAAGGCAGCTGACATCTATGCCTTGATACATCCTTATGGTACCCCTGAGTTCGATATCAGCTTTGTTCGGCCGGAGGGGCTTGAGCTCTTCTGGTCGAATTATGAGTTGGTAAAGAATGAGCCCGGCTGGCGAGACTTTGCCATTCAGGCAGTGTCTCGCCAAAATAATGTCAAGAAGGTGACCGTTTTAACCCGTAATGAATCGCTTTCTTGTATTGACATCATGACGTGGCTAGGTCGGTATGGTGAGGTGGTGGAGGTCCCAAAAAAGAACAGGGATGAATATGGCATCTGGTCAGGGGCCTGGACGTTTATGGTCAAGCTTAGGCGTTCAGGAAACACCGTTACCCATATACCATCTGCGACCTTCCTCGGAAGGGATCGTATCCAGATCTTCTACCAGGGTCAGCCGAAGCTCTGTCACAGATGTGGTGACCCCACACATTTTAGTGCCAATTGCACTGTGCAGAAGTGCACTCTGTGTGGGGAAATAGGCCATCTCGCTACATCTTGTGCAGAGATTAGGTGTCACCTGTGTGGTGACTTAGGTCACCCATTCAGTTGCTGCCCTCGTTCCTTTGTCAACGCGGTTGTTGCCCCGGTGGGAGTAAGCCGTGAGGTGGATTCTGCTGGGGGGATGGCTGTCGGGGATGAAGGGGTGCAGGGGCCAGGGAAGAAAAGTAAGCAGAAGACGCCTGCCCAACTGAGGCGTCTCGAGAAGCGTCAAAGGGACAGGGAGATTCAGGACTCACAGGAGCATCAACCAACTGGGGTGACTCCTGATCCTGTCCCTGCGGCCAGTCTTACTGCTGAGGCCCTGGGGGATAGTGAACTGGATGAGGAGACTGGAAGGATCCACAAAGAGGGGGATGCCGTCTCCTCACTGTCCTCCCATGGTGGGAGCGCGGATGAGGACAGTGGGGGATGGGCAGAAACAAAGCGGGGTACTCGGAAGAATAAGAAAAGGAGAGATGTAAGATCTTCTCCCACCTGCCAGATGCCAAAGGAAGGTACAACTGATCTCCCTCTGATTGGTCTCTCCAACCGGTTCCGAGCCCTCCGCGACATTTCCTCTTCGGAGGAGGGGGTGGCTGGGGGTGAGGTTCCGGATGTTGCGGTGGGGCTCACAGGAGACGCTGAGTCCTCTCTCCCTGGGGAATCTATGTCTTCAGGGGGGGAGACAGGCCCAGAGTCAGGGGACGAGGAAAATGTATATAAAGGGAATATGGACACATCTATTTCACTTAAAAGGGGTAAACCATCATCTGATGAGGAGGGTGGTGGGGTGGATGGGAAGGATGGTGGGAAAAAGAAAGCTGTCTAACTCAATCACCCTTGATGGCGGCACCCTCTCCGTTGACCCTGGCATCCATTAATGTTGCCAGCATAAAGTCAGATACGGCTCGATTTGCGGCCTATGATTTTTTTGCCCATATTAATGCTGATATTTTATTTTTGCAGGAGACCAGGCTAACAGATATGTCATCTATCTACAAGGCTAAAAGAGAGTGGAGGAATGGGCCCTCCTACTGGTCTCTTGGGGCCGAGCCGTATAGCGGAGTGGCGGTCCTTTTTACCGCAGCGGTAGAATGCCGACGGGTTATCGAGTTAGAAATGGGGAGGTGCCTGATCTTAGATGTCCTCATGAAGGGACAAGAACTTCGCCTTATTAACATCTACGGCCCACAGTCTAAGTGGGACCGGAAGTGTCTCTTTATGAGGATCAAGCCCTATCTTTTTACAAGTCGGCAGGTGGTCTTTGGAGGGGACTTTAATGCTGTCACGAGGCCCCAAGACAGGGGAGGTGCCAGAGACAAGCTGACTTATGATAGCGCCGCCCTTAATAGCATAGCAAGTGAGGCTCGCCTGGTGGATGTCCACATCCGGTACACCCCAGGCCACGCGGGATTCACCTATCATAGGGGTAGTTGTAGGTCTAGGATAGACAGGTTTTATTTAAAGGAGGAGGCCGTCTCTTCAGCAGTATCTGTTGTTGAGGTGGAGTTCTCCGATCACTGTTTAATTTTGTTTTCTCTGAATGTCGCAGAGACCCCCCGGATGGGCAGAGGCTATTGGAAGCTGAATTCGTCTCTCTTGGAAGAAGCGGAGATAAGACAGTCCTTTGAGGATTTTCTTCAGAGCCAGGTACCATTGCTGGGCCTTTGTAGCAGTAAGTCAGAGTGGTGGGAGATCTTCAAGGAAAGGGTTGCGAGATTCTTCCGCCAGCTCTCGGGCCTCAGAAGCCTAAACAGGTACCGTTTGTACCAGGGCCTGAGGAAGAAACTTGAGAACCTTGTCTCGACTGGAGGTAGCCGAGAGGATATCTCCAGAGTGAAATCCTTGCTGATGAGGTGTCAGTACGATAGGCACGCATCTTTGGTTTTTGAGAGGGATTACGGGAAGTACCGCTCGCCTGACCCTTACAGAAACTGCAAGATGTCAGTGAATAGTAAAATAGTCTCAGGACTGATTGATAGTACGGGATCCTTGAAAAGGTCCAGATCAGGGATCTTGGAGGTCGTCAGATCCTTCTACTCGCACCTCTTGGGAAGGAAGGACCTAGATCGAGATAAGGTATCAGCTTTCTTGGCTGAAACCGTCCCTGAACCAGGAGTAGACCCCTCTCTTGACGTTTTGACAGAGATGATCCGGGAAGAGGAAGTCAGGATGGCTATTGATGGGCTTGCCCTCAAGAAGTCACCCGGTCCGGATGGCTTAACATCTGAGTTCTATAAGACCTTTAAGGACACTTTGGTTCCCCTCTTGACTGCGGTTTTTAATGAGTGTCTATCCTCGGGCACTCTGCCAAAGTCAATGAGGAGGTCAGCGCTGATCATCCTGTCAAAGGGTAAAGACCCGTTCCACATTGAGAATTGGCGTCCCATAGCGCTTCTCAATGTGGACCGAAAGATTCTGGCAAAAGTGCTGTTTAACCGGCTGGTGGAGTTTGCACCCCGGCTCCTTTCGGGGGCTCAGAATTGCTCTGTTCCGGGCCGCAGTACATTTAGTGCTGTGCTCAGTGTCCGAGAGGCTGTGGAGCAGGGTAGGGCTGGCCACTGGAAGGGGTACTTGCTGTCCTTGGATCAGGCAAAAGCGTTTGATCGGGTTAACCATGAGTACCTCTGGTCTGTTCTTCTGAGATATGGCCTGCCGGGGGGGTTTGTGGATTGGCTTAAGATCTTGTACGCAGGGGCAGAGAGTTTCCCGCTTGTGAATGGTTGGATTGGCCGCTCTTTTGAGGTTGGGTCTGGCGTCCGTCAGGGTTGTCCTTTGAGCCCGTTGCTGTACGTGTTTGCAATTGATCCTTTCCTTAGGAGGATTGATTGTGGACCGTTGGCGGGGGTGAGAATGGACCTGGCGGTGCCGGATTTGGCTCTGAGGGCGGTAGCGTATGCTGATGATGTCACCGTGTTTGTCTCCTCACAAGAGGAAGGCCAATGGGTGATGTCAGAGGTGGACCGCTACTCGGAGGCATCCGGGTCCAAGATCAACCGGGATAAGTGCGAGAGTCTCTGGCTGGGAGGGGGAGATCCTAGTTTTGATCTCCCGGACGCCCTTCCAGGGCCCCAGGAATCTGCAAAAGTTCTCGGCATCAAATTTGGCCAAGGGGATTACCCCAAACAAAACTGGGACAGCAGGCTTAAGATCGCCGCTCAGAAGGTGGATCAGTGGAAGGGTTGGTCTTTGACCCTCCGGGAAAGGGTTAACCTGATCAAAACATTCCTGCTCCCTTTACTGATATACCTGGGCAGTGTATGCATGTTGCCAGAACCTCTTTGGACCCGGGTCTACAGTGTGTTCTTCCAGATGTTATGGGGGAACAGACTGAACCTAGTGAAGAGGGAGGTTACTTACCGTACAAGGAGACTAGGGGGGTTGTGTATGGTCAACCCTGTGGTGTTCCTAGTGAATACCTTTCTTAAGACCAATATAGCAAACCTCTGGTCAGAGAGGGCTCCTCCGTGGGTATCCTCCTGTAGGGGATGGTTTCAGCCTTTCTTCCAGGAATGGGAGACAGGAGGGCAAGTGAAGGATCTTCGCACACCACACGGGCATCTCCCGGCTTATGCTACCCCGGTTCTGAAGGTTATTCGTTGGTGGGGTCTGGGGATGTGGGAGATTAGGACTCTGTCGAGGAAATTTCTTGACAAGAGGGTCCTGTCTTCTCATTTCCAGAAGCCATTGGCGCTCAAGGACTGCCCAAGTCGGGATCTGGAGGTGGGTTTAGAGCTTTTGAATTCTATCAGGATCCCCTTGAAGTTTTGGGACTTGACTTGGCGCTGCTTCCATGGGAAACTGTGTGTGAGGGACAATCTGAAGTGCAGGAGCTCTGATGACCGGGGATGTCCCCGCGAAGAGTGTGGAGGCATGCTGGAAAGTATGGAGCATTTTCTGCTTCATTGTCCCTTTAACACAGAGGTTTACACCAGGGTGGGCGCTTCCATTGGTTGGCCTCGGCTGGCCAGTCTATCCTATGCGGAATGGGCCTATGGGGCATTCAGAAACCTTGGAGGCTGGGACCGGTGCACTTTATTCCTAGTCAGCTCAGTGGTTAGGTACTACACGTGGAACGCACGGTGTTTAGTGTCGACGCAGCGTAAAATCCTCCCTGTGGATGTGGTGGTTAGGAACATTCTCGGTGACCTGGTGAAGGTGCGTTCTCTGGAGTACGAGAGGCTGGGTGCTGGCAGGGCCTCTCGTCTATGGAGGGGCTCTGCCTTTAAAGTGCCTTAGCCTGTTGTCCCCCCCTGGTGGTGGGCTGATGCTGGCACATTAGTCTTTTTGTTTTGAGCAGTTGGTTTATGGTAATATAGGGCTTGCAGGCGCTGAACTTGAGCTTTAGGGGTTTGTTGTTTGGCTTATAGTGTTATATGTATTTGTTATTGTATTTATTGTTGTAGTCTATTTGTATACTTATGTATTGTATATATTGTTAGTCTGTGTATATTTTATGTAATGTATATATTGTATATATTGTGTGATGCCACCTGGGGTTTGGGTTTAGTTTAGGTTGGGTGGTGGGTTAAAAAGGGGGGAGGGGGTTTGTATGGGACTTTTATATATACAGAAAATCCTGGACTGGTTCATGGACGTCTGGTAACATGTACTGGGGGCATGGGATGCGGGACCAGCTCAGGGCCAAAAAAAAAAAAAAAAAAAAAAAAAAAAAAAAAAAGTGGTGTTATTTTGTTTGTGTTGGGTTTTTATTATTTTGTATATATTATTATTATTGTTGTTGTTGTTATTCTTTTTGGTATATTACTGGTATTGGGTTTTTGGTTTTGCAACTGGGCCAGGAAATTCACATTTAGTATTAGTGTATATAGTTTATTAGTATGGTATGGGTATTATGGGTATTATAGGAATATGTCTTTTGTAAATATTGTATATATTTGTTTGTGTGCAGGAATGAGTGTGGGGTGGACCGGTGTTGTATTTTATGCTATTGTGTTGGTTTTATGATCATTATATTGAAATGTTCTGTCGGATATGATATGTTTAGGTTTTGTAATTTTTTTATTGTTATGTTTGAAATTTTAATAAAAGATCTACAGGATAAGTAATGTAATGTATGTACACAGTGACCTCACCAGCAGAATAGTGAGTACAGCTCTGGAGTATAATACAGGATATAACAGGATAAGTACAGGATAAGTAATGTAATGTATGTACACAGTGATCTCACCAGCAGAATAGTGAGTTCAGCTCTGGAGTATAATACACGATATAACTCAGGATCAGTACAGGATAAGTAATGTAATGTATGTACACAGTGACCTCACCAGCAGAATAGTGAGTACAGCTCTGGAGTATAATACAGGATATAACTCAGGATCAGTACAGGATAAGTAATGTAATGTATGTACACAGTGACCTCACAAGCAGAATAGTGAGTTCAGCTCTGGAGTATAATGCACGATATAACTCAGGATCAGTACAGGATAAGTAATGTAATGTATGTACACAGTGACCCCACCAGCAGAATAGTGAGTACAGCTCTGGAGTATAATACAGGATATAACTCAGGATCAGTACAGGATAAGTAATGTAATGTATGTATACAGTGATCTCACCAGCAGAATAGTGAGTACAGCTCTGGAGTATAATACAGGATATAACTCAGGATCAGTACAGGATAAGTAATGTAATGTATGTACACAGTGACCTCACCAGCAGAATAGT
This sequence comes from Hyla sarda, assembly GCF_029499605.1. Lineage (NCBI taxonomy): Eukaryota > Metazoa > Chordata > Amphibia > Anura > Hylidae > Hyla > Hyla sarda. Next base: position 28,763,003 of record NC_079192.1, on the reverse strand, counting down.
GAGTCCGGCTCTGGAGAGAGGTTGTGTTCTGCTGAGCTCCTGAGTCTTCCAGTGAAGCAGAGATTTCATCCGCCCCTCCCCAGGTGTGTGGCAGACACCTGGGAAGGTTTCCTGCTATGGAGCCTCAGTAATCTGGGGCTTCATCTTGCACTCCCCGTTCTCGGCCGGCGCGAAGTGTAAAGGAAAATGCCACGGCCAGTAGTAAGGACGGGGTTAGGAGAATGACCAGGGCCCATAGCCATGTGGAGTCCCCTCCCCCGTCCTCAGCTGGGAGCTGCAAAGCTTCCAGCAAAAGCCCTGCAAGGAAGAGAAGCTCATCCAGGCAGAGGAGTGGAGGAAAGGCAGCTGTCTCTGGATCCTTAGAACCCCAGCAATGGGGGGGGGGGGGGGGGGTAAAGAGGAACAGAGAGTCCCTGGCAACTTTTGGATCGAGAATCCAGGCGAAGATGGCTAAATACGAACAACTTGGAAAGCAGCTCCATGGCCTCCGAGAAGATCTTAAGTTTGCCATCTATCAAGCGGATCAGGCACCTAAGGCCAAGAGATCAGCATTCAACACCAAGGTGAGGTCTCTGAGGAAAGAGGTGGAGGAGCTTGTGAGGAGGAGATCGGACATTGTGGAGGGAGCTGGTATCTTCAGTGAGAAGCTTGTGAATAAAGAGAGGTTCTCCAGCATGAGGGTCTCCAGAGGTGGTAAATGTCACCAAGATGAGGATTGCCGCAGTGAGGAGGAGGAGATGGAGGAAGGTGATGGAGGTGAGGAGGGCAATGTGATTGAGGGGGATATGGACACAGGTTCTGTTTGTACTACCACTGTGACCCCTGACCCCCAGGTGGCCTTACCTCCCTCCAGTGAGGATGAGTACGGTGACGGCAGTGACTGCGGCTTGGCAGCGGCTTGGCAGACGGGGGGTTTCCTGCGGGCGATTGTAATGCAGGAGTCCCCCACCCGCCTAGAAAATTTTTCTTATGGCGAAGATTTGGGCCCAGAAAAGAAGAGGAGGAATAAAAAAGCGAAGGGAAAGAAGAGAAAGAAAACAGAAGGACAAGTGAAGTTTGTCTTTTATCCCTTCCAGCAGTCTGGGTCGGCTTAGAAGCCGGTTCAAGGTGCTGGGTCCCCCAATCTGCCAGACCCCGTTTCTGTAGTGGAGCGGGGCCAGAATGGGGGATACAGTAGTGCACCCAAAATGGCTGCGGGTGCTATAGAAAAAAAAAAGGGCACCTTCCTGTGAGGGGGGAGGGTGTCCAGGCACCAGAGAATTGCGGCAGACTCACCCGCTCAGGGGGCGGTCCCCCGGTTGAAGTGGGAGGTACTGGTCCTAGCGCTGCCGAGCACTCTCCTGTGAGGGGGGGGGAGTGTCCAGGTGCCGGATCATGTTGGTACAGGGGGCGGCCCCCTAGGTGATGCGGTCGGTACTGGATCTGGCGCTGCAGGGCCCTCTCCTGTGAAGGGGGAGGTTCCCTGCGCGTCAACTGCAGTAGGCGGGGCGGGAGTGCGTCCGGAGGGACAGCTCCCGCCAAAATCTATGGCGGCGTGCGAGGGGGCGGGACCACCTATACTGGAGGCGGAGCCTGTATCTATGCGTCAAGACACTGGACAGAAGAGCCGTGCAGCTCCAATCATTAAACCGGCAACCCTTATACCTGAAGCAATGGACCCAGCCAGCCCAGTCTGTAACACATCAAGAGAGAGTGTAGGCAAGAGTGAAATTGAGAGCAAAAATGTGAATAGAAATGGTAATGTGCAAAATGTGAGTTATGGTAGTGTGCATGGGAGGAGTTGTAGTAGCAGTGTGGATGAAGGGGGTGCAAGCGGAGTGCAAGAGAGGGGTGCAAGTGGAGTGCAAGAGAGGGGTGCAAGTGGAGTGAAAGAGAGGGGTGCAAGTGGAGTGAAAGAGAGGGGTGCAAGTGGGGTGTATGAGAGGTTTGCTTGTGAAATGCAGGTGAGGAGTGGTAGTGGTATGCAAAAAAGAGGTGTTATGGCTGAGGCTTATATTTGGAACAAGGGTCCTGATTTGGGGTCTGGATCAGATTCTGGTTCGACTGCCCCCATGGTAGTGGCTGCTTCTCCCAGAAGCTATGCCAGCATCACTGCCGGGGGATCAGGGGGATCCCCATCTCTATCTCGCTCTGGGGTCTTTTGCAACAGCGCCTCCTGGAGGCTCTACGTAGGGGAGACAGGTCAATCCATGTAGAGGGAAGGGGTGAGGTTGACCTGTCTTTTTGGATAGAAAGACATGGCTTAGGCGCCTTCTGAGAACAAAACGGGGAGGTGGTCTGGTCCCTCCCGACATCCGGGCAGGAAAGTGGACGTAGAAATGTGGTCCGTTTAGTGTGGAGGGGCGAAGATGCGTGTCCGCCTCGGGGTAAGGTGGTTGAGCTCCTCCTCCGGATGGAATTCAGGGCAAATGACATCTTTGCCCTGATCCACCCCTACGGTACTTCTGAGTTTGACATCAGCTTAGTTCGGCCGGAGGGTCTTGAACTCTTCTGGTCGAACTATGAGGTGGTGAAAAGCGAGCCCGGCTGGCGGGATTTCGCCGTAAAGGCGATATTCCATCAGAATTTGGCCAAGAAAGTGACCGTTTTGACACATAACGAGTCACTATCTTGCTATGACATCATGACCTGGCTCAGCCAATATGGTGATGTGACGGACATGCCAAAAAAGAACTATGACGAACATGGGATCTGGTCTGGGCCCTGGACGTTTTCCGTCAAACTGAAGCATCCGGGGAGCACTGTTGCCCACATCCCATCAGCCTCTTTTCTTGGGAGAGACAGAATACAAATTTTCTACCAGGGGCAGCCCAAGGTATGTCACAGGTGCGGCAGCCCCACTCACTTTAGCGCAGCCTGTACCGTGCAGGTCTGTGCTCTGTGTGGTGGGGTAGGTCATCTTGCCGCATCCTGTAGGCAGATCAGGTGTCATCTGTGTGGTGTCTTAGGACACCCTTTCAGCCATTGTCCTAGCGCCTTTGCCCGGGCGATGGTCACCTTGGCTGGGGAGAGCCAAGCTGTTGCCTCAGCTGGGGAGGGCATGAGTGTGGGTGAAGGTGCAACAGGGTCAGTGAGGAGGAAAAGTCCCGCCAAGCTGAGGCAGGAGGCTAATTGGAGAAGGAGCAGGGAACTGGAGAGTTCCAATGGGGCAGGGGTAGCTTCTGTCCCTGCTCCAGAGGTTAGTCCTGAAACTGCTGAGGCCCTGGAGGAGAATGTGCTGGATGAGGAAGTGAGGAGAATCTGTAGAGAAGAGGGCAGCAAGGCCGATCTTTCCGATTCCTCCCACTGTGAAAGGATTAGGAGGGTGAAGAGAGGCCAAAAAAGAAGGGCAACAAAGGGAGAAAGAAGAGGTTGGAGCCCTCTAGTCCCCGTGCTACGGACCAGGTCCCAAGTGGAAGCTTACCTGCCCCCCCTCTGATTGATCTGTCTGACCGGTACTCTGTCCTTGAAGACATCTCCTCCCCCTCCTTGGAGGGGGGGGGGGGGGTCGAGGATGGGGTACCTGAAGTGGGGGAGCCTCCTGGGGGAACTGGGCCCTGTCCTGATGGGGCAGTTTCCTCAGGGGATTGGGCCAAACTGGAGCCAGGTGGAGATGGGGATTAAAAAATGGACCAGTCAGAGTCCAAAAAAAGGTCAAAAGAGAAAGAAACCTCCTCATCCGGGGATGAGGGGGTTAAGAAAAAACAGAAATGAGGGGGTTAGGGCCATCAAACTCAATCACCCATGATGGCGGCACTCACCCCATTGACGCTGGCATCTATTAACTGTGCCAGTATAAAGTATACGGCTAGATTCGCAGCCTTTGATTTTCTCGGCCGTGTTGAAGCCGACATTTTCCTTCTACAGGAGACCAGGTTGTCAGATCTAGCCTCTCTGGTTAAAGCCAGAAGAGAGTGGAGGCGCGGTCCGTCCCACTGGTCTCTTGTGGCTGAGCCGTATAGTGGGGTGGCGGTCCTTTTTACCGCTCCGGTTGAATGCAGACGGGTTATTGAGTTAGAAATGGGGAGATGCCTGATTTTAGATGTCCTGATGAAGGGTCAAGAGCTCCGGCTTATTAACATCTACGCCCCACAAACCGTGGGACCGTAAAGATCTCTTTATGAGGATTAAGCCCTTCCTTTTTACAAGCCGACAGGTGATCTTTGGAGGGGATTTCAATACTGTCACGAGATCCCAAGATAGGAGAGGCTCCAATGATCGGTTGGCTTGTGATAGCATAGCTCTCAATAGTATAGTTAGGGAAGCTCGCCTAGTGGATGCCCACATTCGAAATCCCTCAGGCCACGCGGGTTTCACCTATCATCAAGGTAGCAGCAGGTCTAGGATAGACAGGTTTTATTTAAAGGAGGAAGCCGTCTCTTCCGCAGTGTCCGTGGTTGAGGTGGAGTTCTCTGATCACTGTATGATTTTGTTTTCTCTGAATGTTTCAGAGACCCCCTGGATGGGTAAAGGTTACTGGAAGCTGAATTCGTCCCTCCTGGTGGAAGCGGAGGTAAGACAGTCCTTTGAGGATTTTCTTCAGAGTCAGGTACCTTTACTGGGCCTATGTAGTAGTAAGTCAGAGTGGTGGGAGATGTTCAAGAAGCGGGTTGCGGGGTTCTTCCGCCAGCACTCGAGCCTCAGGTCCCTGAGCAGGTATCGCTTGTATCAGGGTCTGAGGAGGAAACTCGAGCTTCTCGTCTCAACTGGAGGTGGCCGTGAGGATATCTCCAGAGTGAAGTCCTTGCTGATGGGGTGTCAGTACGATAGGCACGCATCTTTGGTTTTTGAGAGGGATTTCGGGAAGTACCGCTCGCCCGACCCTTACAGAAACTATAAGATGTCAGTGAGTAGTAAAGTTATTTCAGGAATGATTGATAGTACGGGATCTCTGAATCGGTCCAGATCAGGGATCTTGGAGGTCGTCAGATCCTTCTACTCACACCTCTTGGGAAGGAAGGACCTAGATCGAGACAGGATGTCGGCTTTCCTGCCTGAAACCATTCCTGAGCCAGGGGTAGACCCCTCTCTTGATGTTTTGGCAGAAGATATCAGGGAAGAGGAAGTGAGACTGGCGATTGAGGGGCTTGCCCCTAAGAAGTCGCCGGGTCCGGATGGCTTAACATCCGAGTGGTACAGGACCTTTAAGGAGTCTTTAGCTCCCCTCTTGACTGAGGTATTCAATGAGTGTCTCTCCTCGGGCACTCTGCCGAAGTCAATGAGGAGGTCAGCCCTGATTCTCCTGTCAAAGGGTAAAGATCCTAGTCGGATTGAGAATTGGAGGCCCATAGCTCTTCTCAATACGGACAGGAAGCTTCTGGCCAAGATATTGTTTATTCGGTTGGTGAAGTTTGCACCCCGGCTCCTTTCGGGGACACAGCATTGCTTGGTTCCAGGCCGCAGCACCTTAAGTGCTGTTCTCGGTGTCCGGGAGGCAGTGGAGCGGAGTAGTGCGGGTCTCTGGAAGGGGTACTTGCTGTCCCTGGATCAGGCCAAAGCATTTGATCGGGTGAACCACGAGTACCTCTGGTCCGTCCTCCTGAGATATTGCTTACCGAGTACTTTTGTTAATTGGCTTAAGATCTTGTATGCAGGGGCAGAGAGTTTCCCTCTGGTGAACGGGTGGTCTGGCCACTCTTTTGAGGTGGGGTCCGGAGTCCATCAGGGTTGTCCTTTGAGCCCGCTTTTATACGTGTTCGCAATCGATCCCTTCATCCGGAGGGTAGATTGTGGGCCATTGGCGGGAGTCGGGATGAGTTTGGCGGAGCTGGATGTCGCCCTGAGAGTGGTGGCGTACGTTGATGATGTCACCATCTTCGTGTCCTCGAGAGAGGAGGTCGATGTGGTGATGTCGGAGGTGGAACGCTACTCAGAGGCATCCGGGTCTAAGATCAACCAGGATAAGTGTGAAAGTCTCTGGCTGGGAGGGGGAGATCCCACGTTTGATCTCCCGGACACCCTTCCAGGGCCCCAAGAATCAGCAAAGGTGTTAGGCATCACATCACCTTCTTGAAAGCCAACATTGCAAATCTCTGGTCAGAGAGGGCTCCTCCATGGGTACTCTCCTGCAGGGAATGGTTTCAGCCTTTCTTCCAGGAATGGGAGACAGGAGGGCAAGTGAAGGACCTCCGTACGCCCCATGGATATCTTCCGGCTTATGCTACCCCGACTCTGAAGGCGATACGTCGGTGGGGTCTGGAAGTGTGGGAGATCAGGACCCAGTCAAGGCGTCTCCTTGACAAACGGGTTCTGTTGACCCACTTCCAGAAGCCTCTGGCGCTCAGGGACTGCCCAGGTCGGGATCTGAGGGTGGGGTTGTATCTTTTAAACATGAAAAGGATCCCCCAGAAGTTTTGGGACTTGGCCTGGCGCTGCTTTCAGGGGAAGCTATGTGTAAGGGACAATCTGAAGTGCAGGAGATCTGATGACCGGGGATGTCCCCGAGAAGAGTGCGGGGACACGCTGGAAAGCATGGACCACTTCCTGCTTCATTGTCCCTTTAACATAGGGGTCTACAAAAGGGTGGGCGCTTCCATCAGCTGGAGTCAACTTACCGGCCTTGCCTATCCGGAGTGGGCTTATGGGGCATTCAGGAAACTGGGTGGCCGAGATCGGGGCACTTTATTCTTAGTCAGTTTAGTGGTTAGGTACTACACGTGGAACGCACGGTGCTTAGTGTCGACCCAACAGAAAATCCTCTCCGAGGTGAAGGTCTGTAGGAACATCACCGGTGACCTCGGGAAGATCAGTTCTTTGGAGTATGGCTTGGTACCAGTAGGGCTTCTCTCCTGTGGAGAGGTTTCTCATTTTATGTGCCCTAGGTACTAAACCTTTTGGGTAGAGTACCTTTTATTTTTGGTTAGGGGCAGTGTTATAGGGGTAGAGATAGGGTGAGGGCAGGGTCAGATTTATTGTAGGGATAGAATTAGGGAGAATTGTAGGGGGAGTTAGGGAAAGAGTATAAAATGATTTATGTATCAGGATTGCCATCCTTCTCCCTGGTGGTGGGCTGATGCATGTGCACATTAGCTTTTTGTTTTGTTTTCAGTTGACATGGTATGAAGGGCTTACAGGCAACCAAACTTGGGCCTAAAAGGGGTTGTGGTTAAGAGTGTATAAGTTTGTATAGAAGTTGGTTGGGAGGAGTGTTAGGTGGGGAGGGTGTATTTGTGGGTGGTGGTTTTTTTTGAGTGGTGTTTTGGGGTCCTGACATGGGTCAGTTAAGGACTGTACTTTGAGAACTGTATGGACGGTATGGACTCTGACCCATGTACAGGAGGGGTGGTGTGGGTGAGGGGACAGTTTTAGTGTAGGTGTTTTCTGTAGTATATTTATTATATTTTTGTATATTTTCTGTGATTTTTGTATATTTTGTGTTTTGTATTTATATTGTTTTATATTATATAGTGTATAGTGGCCAGTAAAAAAGCGGTGTCATGTGTATATATATATATATATATATATGTGTATATATATATATATATATATATGTGTGTGTGTATGCTTGTGTATATTCATGTACACATGTTTGTGTATTTTTTTTTTCCCTCCTTGGGGGGGCTGCTCCCCTCCAGTGTCTCTGCTCTCCTCGCCTCCGGCTTCGCAGTCTCGCTTTTCGGCGGTGTTGTCCTTTTCTTCGGTTCTGGCTTGCTCTTTTTGGGTCCGGCGCTCGCCGGTGTCTGGGCCGCGCGCGGATCCTCTCTGGCCGTCCTTGGCTCATTGCCGTGCTTCGCGGGCCTTGCTGCCATGCGGGGGCGGTGCGTGGGGCTGGGCTCTTTGGGTCCTCTCTCCGGCTGTGGATCTCTGGCTGGGAGGCAGAGCGTTGTTTTGTTTTTTTAGCAAGTTGTGCTGAGCAATTTATTTATTTATTTTTTCCCCTGGGTAAGTGTAATTTTTATGTTATAGCCAAGTTGTGCCACTTTTATATTCCTTTTCTTTTGGTGTTTTTATAGCCAAGTTGTGCTGAATTTTATGTTTATATATTTTTTATAAGCCAAGTTGGGCAATTTTTTTATGTTAATTTTATTTTTGGAATGCGTGTTTGTGTGTGTTATTTTGGTATGGGGAAAAAAGTTAAAGTGTATTTTAGTAAATTTGGGCTGGCCGGTTAGGCAGAGTTTGTTTTTGTAATTTTATTTATGTCATGTTTGTTATAGCTGGTTAAGCTTGTTTTTGTTTTATGTTTTGTATCAGATGTGTTTTTCATTTTTATAATAAAAAGAGTTACAGGATATAACTAAGGATCAGTACAGGATAAGTAATGTAATGTATGTACACAGTGACCCCACCAGCAGAATAGTGAGTGCAGCTCTGGAGTATAATACAGGATATAACTCAGGATCAGTACAGGATAAGTAATGTAATGTATGTACACAGTGACCTCACCAGCAGAATAGCGAGTACAGCTCTGGGGTATAATACAGGATATAACTTAGGATCAGTACAGGATAAGTAATGTAATGTATGTACACAGTGACCCCACCAGCAGAATAGTGAGTACAGCTCTGGGGTATAATACTGGATATAACTCAGGATCAGTACAGGATAAGTAATGTAATGTATGTACACAGTGACCTCACCAGCAGAATAGCGAGTACAGCTCTGGGGTATAATACAGGATATAACTCAGGATCAGTACAGGATAAGTAATGTAATGTATGTACACAGTGACCTCACCAGCAGAATAGTGAGTACAGATCAGTACAAGATAAGTAATGTACAGTTTTATTACAACGTGTTTCGAGGCTAGTACTTGCCTCTTCATCAGGTACAGACAATGGCTTTTCAAACAGTACAGGAGAGTACGCCAGGTTCACTGGTCTGCCTGAATCTCTACTGCTCCCGGTGGCCAGCTGTAGTTATCACATACAGGAGATGACACTTTTTGCTTTAATTCAGATACAGAAACACAGTCGAAGAATCAGAAATGTATTTTATTCAGTGTAGAAATGACAGTAGTCAGTGGTGTGGGGTGTACACATCCTCTGGGTAATGCTAGTGGGGTTATCTCCGTAACAGTGCAGGCAATAGACGCCAATTCCTCCAATGTTAAAGCGTAACGCTCTGCAGATACTAACAGTGCAGAGCTTACACACACAACACACAGAGGCAGCAATGCAATGTTCTGTAGGCATGCAGCATCTGTGCGTCGCTCCTCTAATAGTGGAGGAGTATCACCGCATAATTCCATGTACAACCCCTAGAATGTTTCAGATTAAATAACCTACATAGAATACAAGGGATGTAGTGAAATGCTCTGCAGATACTCAGTATGTGTTCAAAACCTAACCAAAATACACATGCTGCAGAACATTTCTCTGCAGATAAAAGTGGTATGAATACCCACCAGATACTACAAAAAAAAAAAAAAAAAAAAAAAACTGGTGCAATGCTCTGCAGAAACACAGCATCAGTCTCCATCTCAGCTCATGTTACACAAGGCCAAGTTAGGATGATATATCGACGTACAGTAACTGCACAAATGCCCCTTTGATATACAGGTGGTGATGAAATGTTCTGCAGGCCTACACCAAATCACACGCTCTTCATCAGTGTTCCCCAACCCGTAGATCTCCAGCTGTTGCAAAACTACAACACCTGAATGGTGGGAATTGTAGCTTTTCAACAGGTAGGGGAACACCGCTTTACTGCATCAGGGTAAATATAGAGTAATAATCTGCAGTTCCTTCAAAGTGGTGTCTATTTTCACAGATATACAGTATCGGAGTCTTCATGAGGACTTCGGTAGGCATCAGTCCTAGGACTGCATGTTGTGCGCAAAAACGCTTGAAGGGGGCGGAGCTTAGGACAGGATTTGTTCTCTATGAATAAATAAGTTTGTTCTGTAAGCGGACGATACGTTCTCTCTCAGACGCAATAAATACACTCACATTCCTGACTGGCTAAAAATTATATTAACATTCATTAAGAGAAGAATTATTCCCCTGGATCAGCGTTCCCCAACCTAGGGCCCTGCAGCTGCTGCAGAACTACATCTCCTGCCATGCCTTGAAAGCTGGGAGTTATATATATTTTTTTTTTTTTTAAAGGAGTACGCCGGTGGAAAACTTTTTTTTTTTTAAATCAACTGGTGCCATAAAGTTAAACAGATTTGTAAATTATTTCTATTAAAAAATCTTAATCCGTCCAGTACTTATTAGCTGCTCAATACTACAGAGGAAATTATTTTCTTTTTGGAACACATCATGACCACAGTGCTCTCTGCTGACATCTCTGTCCATTTTAGGAACTGTCCAGAGTAGGAGAAAATCCCCATAGCAAACATATGCTGCTCTGGACGGTTCCTAAAATAGACAGAGATGTCAGCAGAGAGCACTGGGCTCGTGATGTCAGCAGAGAGCTCTGTGTTCCATAAAGAAAATAATTTCCTCTGTAGTATTCAGCAGCTAATAAGTACTGGAAGGATTAAGATTTTTTTAAGAGAAGTAATTTACAAATCTGTTTAACTTTCTGGCACCAGTTGATTTATTTATTTTTATTAAGTTTTCCACTGGAGTACCCTTTTAAGCTGAAGGTGGCCAGGGAATGCTGGGAATTGTAGTTTTGCAAGCTGCACATTGTCAGGACATGCTGGGTGCTGTAGTTTTGCAACAGGCTTGGGAACACTGTCCTAGACCATTGGTCCTAAGCTGCTTTAGAACTACAATTCCCACCATGCCTTGACAGCTGGGAGTTGTAGTTTTTTTAAGCTGTAGGCCAGTGGTCTCCAACCTGCGTAACCTCCAGATGTTGCAAAACTACAACTCCCAGCATGCCCGGACAGCCAACGGCTGTCCGGGCATGCTGGGAGTTGTAGTTTTGCTACATCTGGAGGTTACGCAGGTTGGAGACCACTGCTGTAGGCTGTCAGGGTATACTGGGAGATATTGTTTTGCAAGCTGCAGGTGGCCAGGGAATGCTGGGAATTGTAGTTTAGCAAGCTGCAACAGCATGAGGGCAACTGAAGTTGTACAAACTGCAGCCTGTCAGCACATGCTGGGATCTGTAGTTCCGCAAGCTGCACATTATCAGGACATGTCTCGGGAACACAGTCCTAGACCATTGGTCCTAAGTAGAGATAAGCGAACTTACAGTAAATTCGATTCGTCACGAACTTCTCGGCTCGGCAGTTGATGACTTTTCCTGCATAAATTAGTTCAGCTTTCCGGTGCTCCGGTGGGCTGGAAAAGGTGGATACAGTCCTAGGAGACTCTTTCCTAGGAATGTATCCACCTTTTCCAGCCCACCGGAGCAATGGACAGCTGAACTAATATATGCAGGAAAAGTCATCAACTGCCGAGCCGAGAAGTTCATGACGAATCGAATTTACTGTTATTTCGCTCATCTCTAGTCCTAAGCTGCTATAGAACTACAAACCCCACCATGACAGCTGGGAGTTGTAGCTTTTTTTTTTTTTTTAAGCTGTAGGCCAGTGGTCTCCAACCTGCGTAACCTCCAGATGTTGCAAAACTACAACTCCCACCAGGACATGCTGGGTGCTGTAGTTTAGGAACAGACTTGGGAACACCGTCCTAGACCATTGGTCCTAAGCTGCTATAGAACTACAATTCCCACCATGCATACTGGGAGTCATAGTTCTAACAGCCAGAGTCCAGACTGGGACTGCAGCGCCCCCCGGCTGTGGAGTGATTAGTTACATTCAGTGTATGGGGGGGCACAGTACATTCAGGGGAGGGAGCCCAATCCTCTCCAGGGACATACATTCTATTCCATGCAAAATGTACATTCAGTATAAAACGACCTCCATTGTTCTTCTCGGGGTGAGACTGTGATCCAGGGCATCATGTGGCAGTGCTAAGCACCCCCAGAAGTCTTCTCAGCAGCAGAATCAACACACCCCTATTATTTTTGGCAGTATTACAAAAGACGCCCTTAAAAAAGAGGGGGTACCCTTACTTTTTTTTTTTTTTTGCTAATATCAAACCCAAGAGCATGTCATTTATAGCTTCCGGGGCTGATGCGACAATGTCGGAGTCTCTCAATGGTCTGCGCGGTCTCACCGGCTGGTCACACCCAGCACACGCTTCATATTCTCGTAGACGACGTAGCTGATGCTGACGGCTGGTATCACTTTCATGAAGTTGGGGGCGATTCCCCGATAGAGGCCGAGGACCCCTTCATGAGCCACGATGGAACGGAACAGAGCCACCATGGAGAGCTGCGGAGACCCCTGGATAGTAGCTGGAGAGAGAGAGACATCGTCATGTACCGGCCGAAATATCACAAACATATCCTAATAGAGGCATCCATAAACCTCCAGAGCTGCACTCACAATTCTGCAGCCATCGAACACACCACTACATTCTCATGATCTCTGCAGTCTCTATACCTTAAAGGGGTACTCCGGTGGAAAACTTATTTTTTTTTAAATCAACTGCTGCCAGAAAGTTAAACATATTTGTAAATTACTTCTATTAAAAAATCTTAATCCTTCCAGTACTTATTAGCTGTTGAATACTACAGGGGAAATGGTTTTCTTTTTGGAACACAGAGCTCTCTGCTGACATCACAAGCACAGTGCTCTCTGCTGACATCTGTGTCCATTTTAGGAAGTGTCCAGAGTAGGAGAAAATGCCCATAGCAACCATATGCTGCTCTGGACAGTTCCTAAAATGGACAGAGATGTCAGCAGAGAGCTCTGCGTTCCAAAAAGAAAATAATTTCCAATGTATTGAGCAGCTAATAAGTACTGGAAGGATAAAGATTTTTTTAACAGAAGTAATTTACAAATCTGTTTAACTTTCTGGCACCAGTTGATAAAAAAAAAAATAAAGTGTTTTCCCCCAGAGCACCCCTTTAACCCCTATCCACAGAGATGTGTGAGGGCTTGTTGTTTGTCAGGACTTACTGTACTTTCCAAAGACACATTTTATTTTATCATACAATGTAAGGTGGGATACAATTTTAAAATTTTCACTTTAATGCTGCAAAAGTTCTGGTGAAACTGACATGTTATACAGTGGGGCAAAAAAGCTATATAAATATAAGTATCATTGTAATGGTGCTGACCCACGGGATACACACAGTGGGGCAAAAGAGGATTTAGTCAGCCACCAATTGTGCAAGTTCTCCCACTTAAAAAGATGAGAGGCTGTAATTTCCATCATAGGTTATAACCTCAACTATGAGAGACAGAATGAGAAAAAAAATCCATAAAATCACATTGTCTGATTTTTAAAGATTTTATTTTGAAATTATGGTGGAAAATAAGTATTTGGTCACCTACAAACAAGCAAGATTTCTGTCTCTCACAGACCTGTAATTTCTTCTTTAACCCCTTAAGGACCCGGGGGTTTTTCCATTTTTGCACTTACCTTTAAAAAAATCAATTCTTTCAATTTTGCACCTAAAAATCTAAATTGAAGAAAGAACGCCATTTTGTAACTTTTAGGGGCTTCCGTTTCTACGTAGTATATTTTTCGGTAAAAATGACACCTTATCATTATTCTGTAGGTCCATACGGTTAAAATGATACCCTACTTATATAGGTTTGATTTTGTCGGACTTCGGGAAAAAATCATAACTACATGCAGGAAAATTTATACGTTTAAAATTGTCCTTTTCTGACCCCTATAACTTTTTTTTTTTTTTTTTTGCTTACGGGGCGGTATGAGGGCTCATTTTTTGGCCATGTTTTGAAGTTTTTAGAGGTACCATTTTTGTATTGATCAGACATTTTGATAACTTTTTATTTATTTTTTCATTCTATAAAACGTGACCAAAAATACGCTATATTTGACTTTGAATTTTTTTGCGCGTACGCCATTGACCGTGAGGTTTAATTAACGATATATTTTTATAATTCGGACACTTCCGCACGCGGCGATACCACATGTTTATTTTTATTTACACTTTTTCTTAAATGGGAAAAGGGGGGTGATTCAAACTTTTATTAAGGAAGGGGTTATTAACTTTTTTTTTTGCAGTGTTACAGCTCCCTCTAGTGGCTATAATTCTGGACTAACTGATCTTTTACATCGATATCTCATAGGATAACATTGATCAATGATTCTGCTGCTTGACTGCTCATGCCTGGATCTCAGGCACTGAGCAGTCATTCGGCGATTGGCAACGCAGGAGGAAGGGGAGGACCTGCCTTGTGTCTGCCAGCTGTTCAGGATGCCGCAATTTCGCTGCGGCGGTCCCGAACAGTCCGCTGAGCTAGCTGGGAGCAGTTTACTTTCACTTAAGGGGTAATAGCACATGGCACCCCGATCAGTGCCGCGCCCTATTAGCCACGGGTCTCGGCCATTGTTAGAGGCCGGGCCCGATACGGTATGACGCGGGGCCACGCCGTGGCCCCGCGTTATAGAAGGGGAGCAGACTCAGGGCATACATGTATCCCCTGCATCCTTGAGAGGCTCCTCTGTCCTCCACTCATTACCTGTATTAATGGCACCTGTTTGAGGTTGTGGACGGGTGTCTTTTATACTTATAACAAGTTCAAACAGTCACATTCCAAACTCCACTATGGCCAGGACCAAAGAGCTGTCGAAGGACACCAGAAACAAAATTGTAGACCTGCACCAGGCTGGGAAGACTGAATCTTCAATAGGCAAGCAGCTTGGGGTGAAGAAATCAGCTGTGGGAGCAATTATTAGAAAATGGAAGACATACAAGACTACTGATAATCTCCCTCGATCTGGGTCTCCACACAAGATCTCACCCTGTGGTGTCAAAATGATCACAAGAACGATGAGCAAAAATCCCAGAACCACACGGGGGACCTATTGAATGACCTGCAGAGAGCTGGGACCAAAGTAACAAAGGCTACCATCAGTAACACACTATGCCGCCAGGAACTCCAATCATGCAGTGCCAGACGTGTCCCTCTGCTTAAGCCAGTACATGTCCGGGCCAGTCTGAAGTTTGCTAGAGAGCATTTGGATGATCCAGAAGAGGATTGGGAGAATGTCATATGGTCAGATGAAACCAAAGTAGAACTTTTTGGTAAAAACTCAACTCATCGTGTTTGGAGGAGAAAGAATGCCGAGTTGTATCTAAAGAACACCATACCTACTGCGAAGCATGGGGGGTGGAAATATCATGCTTTAGGGCTGTTTTTCTGCCAAGGGACCAGGACGACTGATGCGTTTAAAGGAAAATATGAATGGGGCCATGTATCAGAGACTTTGAGTGAAAACCTCCTTCCATCAGCAAAGGCATTGAAGAAGAAATGTGGCTGGGTCTTTCAGCATGACAATGATCCCAAACACACTGTCCGGCCAATTAGGGAGTGGCTTCGTAAAAAGCATTTCACGGTCCTGGAGTCGCCAAGCCAGTCTCCAGATCTCAACCCCATAGAAAACCTTTGAAGGGAGTTGAAAGTCTGTGTTACCCAGCGACAGCCCCAAAACATCACTGCTCTAGAGGAGATCTGCATGGAGGAATGGGCCAAAATACCAGCAACAGTGTGTGAAAACCTTGTGAAGACTTATAGAAAACGTTTGACCTCTGTCATTGCCAACAAAGGGTACATAAAGTATTGAGATTAACTTTTGTTATTGACCAAATACTTATTTTACACCATAATTTGCTAATAAATTCTTTAAAAATCAATGTAATTTTATGGATTATGTCTCTCATAGTTGAGGTATAACCTATGATGAAAATTACAGGCATCTCTCATCTTTATAAGTGAGAGAACTTGCAAAATTGGTGGCTGACTAAATACTTTTTTGCCTCACTGTACGTATTCCGTGGGTCAGCACCATTACAATGATACTTATATAGCTTATGTTTTAGTAATTAAAGGGGTACTCCGTTGGAAAACTGGTGCCAGAAAGTTAAACAGATTTGAATATTACACAAGGAAAGAATGGAGGATGGCACTCACCCAGATGGAAGCTTCAAATATTCTTTATTCTACAAACACGGTGGCGGTGTCAGACAGGTAAACAGACAGGAATGCCGAGGGCCTCAGCGTGCAGGTTGCACGCTGAGGCCCTCGGCGTTCCTGTCTGTTAACCTGTCTGACACCGTCACCGTGTTTGTACAATGAAGAATATTTGAAGCTTCCATCTGGGTGAGTGCCATCCTCCATTCTTTCCTCGTGTACATTTGGATTTGTCAATCAGTCTTGGATTGAGCACCGCAAGATTTGGTTTTGCTTCGCCCTTCTGCTCCACGGGAGGTTTCTGTCCTCCCTGAGCTCGCCTTAGGACACCTGCGTTACGGTTTGACAGGTGTACCGCCCCAGTCAAACTCCCCACCTGCGACTGTCCCCTGTAGCTGCCAATTTGCCGTATATACAGCAGTGCCGGATCGTGTATCTACTATTTGCTACTTGAGATTTGTAAATTACTTCTATAAAAAAAATCTCAATCCTTCCAGTACTTATCAGCTGCTGTATGCTCCACAGGAAGTTCTTTTCTTTTTGAATTTCCTTTCTGTCTGACTACAGTGCTCTATGCTGACACCTCTGTCCATTTGAGGAACTGTGCAGAGTAGGAGCAAATCCCCATAGGAAACCTATCCTGCTCTGGACAGTTCCTGACATGGACAGAGGTGTCCACAGAGAGCACTGTGGTCAGACTGGAAAAAACTACACATCTTCCACTCATGCATACAGCAGCTGATAAGTACTGGAAGGATTAAGATTTTTAAATAGAAGTAATTTACAAATATGTTTAACTTTATGGCACCAGTTAATAAAAAAATAATAATAATGTTTTCCGGCGGAGTACCCCTTTAAAAAAAAATCTTCATCGCTTTTTATAATTTTTTTCTGGCATACGATGTGGGCAAAAATCTACAAATTTTGACGATGACCCCTTACATACCTTTGCTCCGAAGCTATGTCTCACCTAAGATCCCCTCCTTCTGTCTTCTTTAAATTGCATACTGGAGGCAGGCCCACCGACTCAATTTGAATATTAATTGTCGCTGGTCACATTAGCACTCAGTAGGCACAAGCGCTCACGTGACCAGCGCCAATGAATATTCAAATCGAGCTGGCGCGCCCGCCTCCACCACGAAATTCACAGAGGACATAGAAGGGGATTTTTGGTGTGACATATCTCTGGAGTGAAGGTACGTAATGGAGTCAGTGACCCCTCATCGGTCTCCTGTTCACACACAATATAACCCAGTGTATTGGGTTTAGTGTGGGTGAACAGGATGACCGTTTTCTGCAATAGACACGATTTGAAAAATTGAGCCCAGTCATTTAGGTAAAAATAGGGGGCATACTTAAGGGGTTAAATTTTTTTTTTTTTTTTTTTAACACTTTATTAGTCCCCCTAGGGTACATGTATCAGCAATCTTTTGATTGCTCATACAGATCATTGTGATACTACTGTATTACAATGATCCATTAGATCGGCATTCTACTGCTACAGGCTGTCATAGGCAATGGATCTTCTCCTCACCATTGCATCGCCCTGCGATGCAATGGTGAGGAGCAGATCCATTGCCTATGACAGCCTGTAGCAGTAGAATGCCGATCTAATGGATCATTGTCCGCTGTCACTGCACCGCCAATGATGCACAGCAAAAGCTGTCAGTCGCATCCTGAGCCATCTCCATACACAAAATGATGCACATATATTTGATTTTGCAGGAAAAGGTTAAAACAGGATGATACATTGTAGAAATTGTTTAACTTTTATTTTCTCAATTACTCTGGGAAGTGGAGTACTGCACAGTTGCCATATTAGCTTTCCTAAAAGACGACATAACTTCAGCTGCATTCACATCTCCTTTTTGCAATACGGTTCCAGTCTCAGGTTTTTTGTAAAAAAAAAAACAAAAAAACGTATGTCTCAAAACCGGACCGAACCGTATACAACTGTTCATACCTCTGTACGGTTTTAAACCGTATACAGTTTGAAAACGGATGTCCGGTTGCATACGGTTTAATACGTTTTCTGAAAGAAAAACGGATACGGTTTTAGGTTTGTCCTTAATTAAATAAAGTTCTTCTTGTTCAATTTGTGGGAAGAACTTTCGGTGTGTACTGCGCATGTGCAAACTGCAAAACCATATTGGGCAAACCGGATGAAACGGTAATCACATACGGTTCTGTACGGTTCCCATTGACCACCATTTAAAAAAAAAAATAATAATAATAACATATACGGGTCGTATGCGGTTTTTCACCCGGACATAAAACCGTAGTAGACTACGGTTTTGTGTACGTGGGGAAAATAACGGATAAAACCGTAAATGATGCAAAACGTACACAACCAGATGCTACGGTTAACATACGGTTTTCAATGACATGTCTATACATACGGTTTGCAATGCGGTTCCATATGGTTTTTACACTGAAACCGGATACGATAACCGTATTGCAAAAACGAGATGTGAATGCAGCCTTACAGTGGTTAACCAGGAATATCAAACCATAACTGCTTTCTTTCAGAAACAGTGCCACTCTTGTCCTAAGTTCGTGTGTAGTATTGCAGCTCACTTTTTTTTTAAAGTGAATGGAGTCAAATGGTAATACCACACACAAAACCTGATGACAGGCGGCTCTTTTTGGAAAAAGGCAGCTATGTTTTTTCAAATTCTGGAAACCCTTTTAAGCCCTCTTAAAATACTCTTTACATGGGAGGGAGACCTAAAAGGGGTACTCCGCCTCCAGATATCTTATCCCTTATCCAGGGTATAGGAGATAATATGTCTGATGGCAGGGTTCACCTCTGACCCCCCTCCACGTCTCGGGCATGACACCTAAGTCATCCGTTGCATGGAGCGAACCCCACTCTGTGCCAGATGACGGCAATCACAGTGGTCACACCCCTCCATTCATGTCTAAGGGAAGAAGCTCTATGGCTATGTACATACACAAAAATGGAGAGGGCGTGGCGCGATGTCACGAACACGGAAGCTCCAAGCTTCTGTGTTCAGAACGCTGTGACGCCAGCCCTGAGATTGCGGGGGTTCCAGCGGTTGGACCCCCTGCGATACGATATCTAACCCCCTATCCTTTGGATAGGGGATAAGATGTCTTGGGGCGGAGTACCCATAATAGTAAGATAATTTTGAAGGGAGGGGGAACGCTATTTAGGGGACCCTCCCTAATACAGACCGGCACGTCAGCATTAATGAAGTGTAGTGTTACATGGCAGGTATTCAAACGGGGGGGCGCTCTTTGACCCACCTCTGACACATCTATAGGTCACAGGTAGAGCATCCATATGGTACCATTCTTTAGTGCAGTGTTTCCCAACCAGGGTGCCTCCAGCTTTTGCAAAACTATAACTCGCAGCATGCCCGGACAGCCAACGGCTGTCCGGGTATGCTGGGAGTTGTAGTTTTGCAACAGATGGAGGCACTCTGGTTGGGGAACACTGCATTAGTGGCATAAGACAGGAAGGGGTTAACATGGATTTTAACACTGCAAACACATTCTCACCTTGCGCCTGCATGCGTGTCCTAACCAAGGCTAGAGGATAGCTGGCGATCTGCCCGCATGTGCTAGAGATTGTGCCGCACGCCAATAACACAAGCACTCCTGGGTTGGGGCTGGAGCCCGTCTGGTACCGCTGTAACCACGTGTTCTTCAGGGTCTATATCATGGGGAACAATGAGAAAAGGTTTATGGAGGAGGACAAGAAATTACAGACCAGATACTCTGCACGGATCTGTGCCCACAAAGCTCACCTCATATACTGCCAAGTCTATACCCGCATATGGCACAATGCCCAGCAGGTTTGGGAGGTAGCCCTTAAAGAATGCCCTGAAGCCTTCGGTGCGGAGGATATGTCTAGCACAATCCGTCATTCCTGAGTACTGACCGGTCCGCCGTAGAGCCAGCCTTGTCTTGAGGACCTGAGGAGACAAAGTCAAGGATCTCATCACATCTGATCCCAGATATACTTTACTGCAGGATTATCAAATTTCCTGTATCCCTAGATTGTCCCCGATTCATTGTGCTGCCCAGTGACATGTGGGCTCCACTCACCTCCATAGGATAGATGACAGTCTGGGCTATGGCACCGGCCAGGGACCCCGCAATGAACCTCTCTCTGACCCTCAGGGTCTCGTTCTGGCCACGGATCAGCTTCTTGATCTGTGAAATAAGACGATAGTCATCAAGCGTCACAGACCCAAGAATGTGAGGCGAGAATGTCTTTACATAGTGTGAATGTCTAGTTACTAAACAAAACTTTAGGGCATGCTGGAAATTTTGGGGGACCAGACAACAAAATAAATAAAGCACCCATCATAAAGCATCAGAACCCATTGTAAAACAGATGCCCAGACCCTAGAATAAAGGCCACAGAACCTGAAATGCATTCTGACCAGGCCCTAAAATAAATGCAGACCCCGGACTAGTTGTGTGGTAAATACAGATGCCAGATCAGATTCCAGAGAACTCAGAATAAACACATTCACCAGATCAGACCCCAGATCAGAAACCGTGGGTATATCTTGCTGCCACTAGGAGGCTGACACCAGGCATACAAAACAAAGTCGGCCCCTCCTGGCAGTATAAACGCAGTCTACTGACCCTGAGCTAATCAGTTTAGTCCCAAAGCAGTAGGAGAGGACCGACAGAGAAACAAACCAGCAGGTGTCCGAGGGAACCAGACAAAAAAAGGAACCAAACACAACCCCTTAGACAGAAAACCGAACCATAGCAACAAACACAATGGGTGGGTGTTGTGTCCCCCAATGGATCCTCCGAGAAAGAGATTATATGGTAAACATAAAAAAAATCTACTTTTCTTTGTCTGCTCCATTGGGGGAATCAGAGACCGTGGGATGTACCACAGCAGTCCCCGGGGTGGGAAAAATACCCAACTCAGAATTAGGCAGAAGATTGAGCCACTGCCGCCTGCAACACTTTGCGACCCAAGCTAGCGTCAGCTGACGCAAAAGTGTGCACCTGGTAGAATTTAGTAAAGGTGTGCAAGGACGACCAGGTGGCCACTTTACAGACTTGCAAGTCCAAAGCACTATTGCGGAGCGCCCAAGAAGCCTCAACGGAACGCGTGGAATGCACAGTCACCCGAAAAGGTGGGACCTTCCCTTTACGACGGTACGATTCAGAGATGGCAGAATGGATCTACTGCGAGATGGCCGCCTTGGAAGACAGAAGATCCTTGCGACCACCCACCGGAATAACAAAGAAGGAGTCACCCTGCCGAAAGGAGGAGGTGACAGAAAGATAGATCCGGACAGCTCGAACAACGTCCAGACTATGTAGGGAACGCTCCTTAGTGTTGGATGGAGCCGGGCAAAATAAAGGAAGAATGATCTCCTTGTTCACGTGAAAGCAGTAAAACACCTTGGGCAAGAAGGAGGGAGGCAGCCGAAAAACCACCTTGTCTTGATGAAGGACCAAGAAGGGAGAGCGACAAGAGAGCCGCCAACTCGGAGACCCTCCTAATGGAGGTAATCGCGATGAGGAAGGAGACCTTTCACGAAAGGATGCGAAGAGAGTCGTCCTGGTGAGGTTCGAACGGAGCCTCCCTCAAGGCGATAAGCACCAGGTTGAGATCCCAAGGAGGGGTGGGAGACCTGTATGGCGGCGCTGCATGGGCCACACCCTGCAGGAAGGTGCGCACATGAGAACTGGAAGCCAACAGCTGCTCAAGCAGAATAGAATGAGCTGACATTTGACCCTTAAGAGAGCCGAGTGCCAAGCGCTGATCCAGACCGGATTTGCAAGAAGGCAAGGAAAAAAAAAATGACCGGGGAAATGCCTGAGCCTCGCTCCACCGGAAATAGGTCCACCAAGTGCGATGGTAAATCTTAGTGTAAGAAGGCTTACGCGCTCAAAACATGGTGCGAATCACTCTGGTAGAAAACCCCAGAGCTCTCAAAACCACGGTATCAACCGACACACAGCGTCAGTAAATTGGGGGTGGCAGAGAGGACCCTAGGAGAGCAGTTCGGGACGAACTGGAAGAAGCAGAGGTACGTCGGCGACTACCCAAATTACATCGGCGTACCACGCACGTCTGGAGCCACCAGAATGGCGGAGATGCCCTTCGCCTTGAGTTTTCTCAGAACCCTGGGAAGGAGAGGGAAGAGAGGAAAGAGGTAGGGAAGGCTGAAGGATGACCACGGGATCACGAGCGCGTCCACTGCCAGAGCCAGAGGGTTGCGGGACTCCGCAACAAAGTAAGGAACCTGTCTGTTGTGGAGAGACGCGAAGAGATCCACATCCGCGGTGTCCCAAAGATCGCAGATCTGATCAAAGGCCTCCGGATGGAGAGACCACTCCCCTGGATCCGCAGAGGAGCAACTGAGAAAGTCTGCACCGTTAGGTCGTGAAACACTACTCCCCAACTCAGTAGACTCGCATCGGTCGTGACGACCTGCCAGTGGAGGGGGAGAAACAACCGCCCCTGGAGGAGAGGAGAGTGTAGCCACCACCAAAGAGACCGGCAAAAGGAGGGGGGCAGAAGAATCCGGCGATCCAGGGAGGACGGGGACTTGTCCCACAGGGCCAGGATGGCCAGCTGGAGAGGGCGACATTGGAACTGGGCAAAAGGAAATGCCTTAATGGCCGCTAACATCTAGCCCAACACCTCCATGCAGAAGCGAATTAGAACAGGAGAGGGGCGCCGTAGACGATGGACACCCTCCAATAGGGAGCGCTGCTTGTCCAACGGAAGACGAACTTGGGTGGCCGCTGGGTCGAAACGGCGACCCAGGAAGACAAGGGACTGAGTGGGAGAAAGGTTGGACTTCTTGTTGATCACCCATCTGAAGGCAGACAGTCTGTACCGTGAGAGAAAGGCTCTTCAAGTTTTGGGACCGGGACAGAGCTTTGATCAAAAGGTCGTCCAGGTAAGGAAGAACTGAGATCCCCCAAGTCCGAAGGATGGCAATCATCGCTGCCATGACTTTGGTGAAAACCCTGGGAGCCATGGCTAGACCAAAAGGAAGAGCCATGAACTGGAAAGGACCCGCAGGGACAACAAAGCAGAGAAATTGCTGTTGGGTGGGGAAAATGGGGATGTGCAGGTAAGCATCCCGGATATCCACTGAGGAAAGAAACTCCCCCAGATCCTTGGACGCAACCACCGAGTGGACTCCATGCAGAAATGGCACAGGAGCAGGTGGCGGTTGAGCAATTTGAGGTCCATAATGGGGCGGACAGAGCCCTCTTTTCTTTGGGCCGACAAAAATTTGGAGTAGAACCCCGAAAAACGCTCCCATGGAGGAACTGGAACAATCACTCCCTGAGTGAGGAGGGTTCATAAAGCGACCTGAAAGGCCGTCGCCAAAGAAGGGGAACAAGGCGGCCTTTCGGAAGAAACGATCCCTGGGAAAAGAAGTAAACTCTATCCGGTAACCCTCGAATACGACGTCTCAAACCAAAGAGTCCTGAACCTGTGCTAGCCAAACGTCCCGGAAAAGAGACGGATGCCCTCCCATCGGAGAATAGGACACGGGTGGGGGCGTCCCTTCAGGAGGAGGGAGGAGGTTTACGGTTACCGGACTTGGCCGTGAAACCACCCGAACGGTTGTCTGACTTCCAGGAAGGGCGCGCACTGAAGGAGGGAGCTTTGTGAGACTGGGAGGGCGTCTGCTTGGGAGGACGACCAGAGGCAAAAGCCCGAAAGGAAGCAGACTTCTGGCAGGGATCGGAGCGGCGAGGTTTGTTCTGCGGCAGCAGAGAGCATTTACCCCCAAAGCGCCAAGTAACGGAGAAAGGCAATTCAGTGAGGGACTTCTTCGAAGCAGCATCTGCTGCAAGCCACATGGAGTGATGAATCGCAACCAAGTTATCAGAGGTAAAGGCCGTACATCGGGCAGACTCCAGATTTGCCGAACAGAGGAAATCCCCGGCCTGGGAGAGTTAACGAGCGAGATACGCCAAGTCCTCCCGAGGGGCGCCCGACAGGATGCATTGGCGAAGTTGAGAAGCCCAAACGAAACAGCCTTGGACACCGAGGTGGAAGCAAAGGTAGGGAGCAAAGATAAACCTGTAGCTTCAAAGGCAAACTTCACCAAGTTCTCGATCTTCTTGTCCGCCGGATCCTTAAAGAACGCTGCATCCAGTAGAGGCAGAGTAGTAGACTTGGACAGGCGAGAAACCTCTACTGCAGTTGGCGTTGTCCACTTGGAAACCAGATCCTGAGAGAAGGCAAACTGAGCTTTAATCTTCTTAGTCCCCTGAAATAGATTGTCCGGATGCTTCCAAGCCACGTCCATCAAGGCGTCAAATTCAGCATGAGAACTGAAAACCTTGGGGTAACGTCGAAAGCGGCAAAAAGAAACTTCTGGATCAGGATCCGAAGTTCTTGGGTCCTCCAGATGAAAAGGGTCTCTGATGGCTGACACCAAGCTGTCCATCATATCAGACACGGCAAAGTGGTCCTCATGATCTGAGGTAGATTCCGACGAGTCATCCGCTACTTCCACTGGAGAGTGGGAGCGTGCGAAGGTAGCCTTGGACTGAGGTTTATTAGACCTGGAATGAGGAGTCTGAGACCTGGGATGGTCACTGAGGCAGCAGTCCCTAGAGTGGGTTTGTGCTGGCGAGCTGTGGAAGAGGATCTAGATCTACGAGAAGAACGTCTATCCCGATTACCCAACTCTGAAGAAGAGCCTGACGAAATCACTTTAGGGCGCTTGTGAGAGTGCTGGAAGTGGGGGTCAGGAGACACTGAGCAGGACTCCCTGGGGGTTGTGCGCAGGGAAAACTGCTCCAAGACAGAGGACACTGATCTGGAGACCCTAACCAGGTCAGAGATTGACTGAGAAAGGGAAGAAACCCACTCTGGGGGAGGGTCGGACACCACGCGTTCCAGGGGGACATCCTGGGAGGCAGGCACGGGAGGGATGGTGCGGATGGTTGAGCAGGTGGAACAGGTGGATTCAGTGGAACCACTGGGCATTTTGGTCTTGCAGCCCACGCAAGAGTAGTAGGTAGTAGGTGACTAAGGCTTTGGCCGCCTGTCTTGGGGGAGGTTCGGGTCTGCCGTGCTAAGGTGCTAATAAGGGGTCTGTATTTATCCTGTTGTCTGGTCTGGGCATAGGTGATAATAAGGAAGCAGTCAGCAGATAAAATGGAGCAAAAATTACCCAGGTCCTGTGTCCCACAGCTGGAGCTAAGAAACAGGCTGTAGCTGTCCTGTGTCCGGAGAGGAAGAGGCAGGCAGCCGCTGAGGTGATATGAGCAGGAAGCAGCTGCAGAGCAGGAAGGAGGGAGGAGAGAAGCAAGCTGCACCGACCAGGGGGGGTGGTCTCCGCACCCAGATGGACCCCAATGGAGGAGGAGAGGGAGGAGTACAGAAGCTGACCCCCCAAAGCGCTTGCACCGAGCTGATAGGAGAATCAGTGACCCCTGGTGCGTGCCGGGGAGTGGGCGGAGTTAAGTTCCGGACTAGGCCGCCACGGCGGCCTCAATTAGTTTCCTGCCCGCTGCGCGAATTGCCCGAGAAGCGTGCAAAAGTGAAACTAAACTGGAGAGCCAGCCGAGCGACCACAGCCCAGCTGACAGGCGCTGCGTTAGGCGTGCCTGAGACCGACAGGCTGAGCAGAATGTAATTGAAGTAAGCAGCTTTAGGGAGGGCGAAGGGGAGGGGGAGGAGAGCTGCCCTGCCATCCTCGGTGTCCCGATACTACATATATAAAGACCGGAGCCCGAATCCCTGCCCCCTATAACAATTAAAAAAAAAGAAAAATGAATGAAAAATCCCCCTGGGGCCCCAGGTATAAAGGGCCCCTAAAAAAGGAAGGAGATTGAAGAGGGAGAAGGAGGGGGGGGGGGGAGGAAGAGGGAATACACTCACCCAGTGACCAGCACATACTCACTTAAGATGTCTTCAGTCAGCTATTTGCCACCTGCGTCATGTCAAGCTGAGACAGCGGGACGAGCAGGGAAGGTAGGGGGACCCAGGCACTGGGAAGGTGCAACCCCAGGCAATGGCCGATGGCGGGAAGGGGTTAGCGAAGCATACTCTATGCCCCGTGCCCCTTAGCCGCCTATGGGGGAACAGGTAGCGCCATGCTCCTAAACCCCAACCTAAAAACAAGGAAATAAAAAAAGGAGAAAAAAAAACCTACAACAGGCCCTAGCTATTAAATAAAAAAATAAGACCAGGTCTGGAGAGCTCCAGACCTGTATCTGCCTCCTACTGACACTAAGCTAAAAACTGACTGGCTCAGGGTCAGTAGGCGGGGTATATCCTGCTGGGAGGGGACGACTTTCTTTTTGTATGCCTAGTATCAGCAAGACATACCCAAGGTCTCTGTGTCCCCCAATGGAGCCGACCGAGAAATACAGATTTCAGACCAGATACCAGTATACAAAATGACATTTAATACAGATCCTAGGCGAGACCTCAGAATAAACGCATACACCAGATCTTACCCCAGAACAGACGGAAAAATACAGATCCCACACACCAGATCAGACCCCAAACCAAAAACAGACCCTAGACGAGATACCGGAATAAATAAAGACCCCAGACCAGAAACCACAATTAGTACAGACCCCAGACTAAATACAGAATTCAAACTAGATACCGGAATACAGACCGACAATAAATACAGATCCCAGATCGGACCTCAAAATAAATAAGACACCAGGATAAATACAGACCCCCAGACCAAACACCAGGATAGATACAGACCCCAGCCCAGACACCAGGATACATACAGACCCCAGGCCAGACACCAGGATAGATACAGACCCCAGACCAGACACCAGGATAAATACAGACCCAAGACCAGACACCAGGATAAATACAGACCCCAGACCAGACACCAGGATGAATTCAGACCACACTAGATATCAAAATAAACACAGATACCAGAATACAACCACCTCCCCCCCCCATAATCTGACAAATACAGATCACAGACAAAACCTCAGAATAAATACAGAACCCAGATGAGACACCACAATTAATACAGATCCCAGATAAAATGACAGAATACAGAAGCAAGACCAGACCTCAGAATAAATGAAGACCCCAGACCAGAAACAACAATTAGTACAGACTCCAGACTAAATACAGAATTTAAACCAGATACCAGAATATAGACCGACAAATTCAGATCTCAGATCAGACCTCAGAATAAATAGACGCCAGGATAAATTCAGTCCCAAGACTAGACACCAGGATAGATACAGAACCCAGACCAGACACCAGGACGAATTCAGACCCCAGACCAGACGACACCAGGATGAATACAGACCCCAGACCAGACACCAGGATAAATACAGACCCAAGACAAGACACCAGGATGAATTCAGATGCCAGACCAGATACCAGAACATTGACCCCCCCCCCCCCCCCCCAGAAACCGACAAATACAGATCATAGACAAAACCTCAGAATAAATACAGACACCACAATTAATACAGATCCCAGGTCAGATACCAGAATAAATACAGATGCAAAACCAGACCTCAGAATAAATGAAGACCCCAGATGAGACACCAAAATAAATACAGGTCCCAGAAGAGACTCCAAAATAAATACAGACCCCAGCATACATATTAGCCAATCCTAACAAGCAGAACAGCAGTGAAAAGTATGGAGGAGGACAAGAAGAGATAGGAGGTGGGTGTCAGACTACCTCAGTCTCCTACAGACAGTACCTTCATTTACTGGGCTCACCTGCTCATACGCCATGAACTTGATAGCAGATTCAGGAGCGATCTTCAGGACGTTTATTCCGTTGCCACGCCACAGTGACCGCACCCCTCCCTCCTCGATCATTCCCTGCAGACCTCTCAATATTGAGAGACCACTAGCTTTTGTCCCATGAACCTGGGGACATGAAGACAAACGAGTCATTCAGTGATATAGTGTATGTGCATATTATATATATATATATATATATATACAAAATAGTAATCCGCAGCACTCCAGGAGTAGGTGCAAAAATAAAGTGCTTTATTCCATACTAATACAGAGCGACGTTTCAGCTGCCATGCAGCCTTTCTCAAGTATATATATATACACACACATACAAACACACACACACACACATTTTATATAGCGTATATACTCGAGCATTAGCCGTTCCGAATATAAGCCGGCCAAGATCCCTAATTTCACCCCGAAAACCTAAGAGAAGTTATTGAGAAATACATCATCCCCCTCGTCATCATCCCCCCCCTTCATCATCACCGCCTGTCAATCCCATTCGTCATCATCCAGACCCCCATTTTGTTTTCTACTCACCTCCCCAGTTGTTGCTTTCTCGGTGGGAAGGAAGGGTGCGCTGGTCCGGGCCGTCCATCTTCAGCCATCTATGCTGCAGGGACCGTCCGGTGGGGAGAGTTAGTCGTTCCGGGCTGTCCATCGTCACCGGGAAGCCCTCTTCTCCGCTCCGGCCCGGCCACGGACTAGTGAAGTTGCATTGACGCCGCCGCGCAGGGACGTCCGTGCGCAGCAGACTTCCGTGACGTACCTGCGCATGAACGTTCCTGCGCGGTGGCGTCAATGCAGCGTCACTAGTTTGGTGCCGGAGCGGAGAAGAGGGCCTCCCGGTGAAGATGGACAGCCCAGAACGACTAACCCTCCCCACCAGACGGTCCCTGCAGCATAGATGGCCGAAGATGGATGGCCTGGCCCATCCCCTCACAGCTAAACCAGAAGTGTTTTTTGTTCACGCGAGTATAAGCTGAGGAGGGCGTTTTCAGCACGAAAAATTGTGCTGAAAAACTCGGCTTATACGCTATATATATATATATATATATATATATATATATATATATATATATATATATATATATATACACATATACATACACACACACACACATATACACACACGTTACTAAATACATAAATATATATGTTTATTTATTTTTTATTTATTTTTCCTTAATATTACCTGCATTAGCACTTTTAGCCGGTCCAGAGGGGCCGTTCCTGTTCTAGAGACGGCCCCTGCCACCCCACCAGCCAGAAGTTGCTTCCACCACATGCCCGATCGGATCTCCTTTTGGGAAAACTCATCAGGAACAGCAAGAGACTCCCCTATGTCGAGCATCTGAAATTATTTTGGAAACAGAGTCACTTAGCCGCCAATAAGAATCATTATAATGCTTCCCTGAAATACTATGTGCTGCTGTGGGTACTCCTCTCTGTCCTTTTTCTTACATCATAACTCCGTCCTCACAACTACATTATATAGTATCTTGACTCCTGTTCTTACAGGATCTATGACGGATCCATCTCGATCCGCCATTACCTGCTTTTTTTGATACTGGGTGTGAATAAAGTCTTATTTATCTTGTTTTCTGATATTACAGTGCTATAAAAAATAAACATAACTGTGGCTAATGGTAATTGTATCACATGTCTGTGAGTCCAGCCTTTGAATAGGCCCTTGTTTCCCAACCAGGGTGCCTCCAGCTGTTGCAAAGCTACAACTCCCAGCATGCCTGGACAGCCAACGGCTGTCCAGGCATGCTGGGAGATGTAGTTTTGCAACAGGTGCAGGCATACTGGTTGGAAAACAGTGGAATTGGCTAAATATCTGATTGGCACACCTCATTCTAAGAACAGAAATAAAAATAATAATAATAAAAATAAAAAAAAATAGTAATAATAATAAAAAGAAGTTAAATAATAAAATAAAATTAAATAAATAAGGAGATTTTTTGTACTCACCATAAAATCTCTTTTCTCGTAGCCTACATTGAGGGACACCTTACTGATGGGTATATGCTCTTGCCACTAGGAGGCGCTGAAACTAGGAAAAAAAGTCAGCTCCTCCCTGGCAGGATATACCCGCCCACTGGAAGTGAGGTAATCTGTTTTGTTACAAAGCAGTAGGAGAAGCCAACAAAGAAATATGTCCGAAGGACCCAAGAAAGGAATCCAGGATAAACAACCCAAGAACCGGAAAAAATAATCCGGGAAAAAAAGATGACGAAATGGGTGGGTGCAGTGTCCCCCAATGATGGCTACGAGAAAGAGATTTTACGGTGAGTGCAAAAAAAAAAATCTTTCCTCGGTCGCTCTTCATTTGGGGATACCTTACTGATGGGACGTACCAAAGCAGGTGGGAATAACAACCAGTAGAGAAAGGAAATCAGTCCCGAGACTGAACCCACTCGTCCGTAAGGTCTGCAGACGAGCCCCCAGGTCAGAGACAAACTAGGCCCAGAAATGTAGCTCCGGCAGGACCCCCGTCCATTGAGATGGACTAGGACGCCAAAGGAAGGGCCTGTCCTCTGTAAAGACTCAAGACACCAAGGCCATATAGAGAGACAAGAAAAGGCCGACCAGGAAGCCAGATGGGCCAGAACCACCCCAGAAGTAGATAGGAAACAACTCACAGGAACCCAGCAGGGAGATCAGTGTACGCCTGAGCAGAAGACGAGCACAGGAGGTGGAGACCAGAGACCACAGAAAAAAAAGAAATCTGCTTTGGAAAGGTCTGGTGCAGGAGATGAAATACCTGAACAGCTGCAGACCCAAAAAACCCTGTCCCAGGGGCCCGCCATGAGCACCCAGAAAGCAACAATAGCCGGACTGGTGTAATCTGGATGACCTGAACGCCCTACAACTCAGGAGGACATGGACCCCGAAAGGAAGAAAGTAACGGAACGCCCTAAAAAGGGCTCATCCCGGATACCGGAGAGACCGACATGGAAACTGGAGATGTCAGAGTCACCTGGAAAACGAACCCCTGAAGAGTAAGGAAAACAAACGTCCGCGAAAACTCTCCGGATGACAAACTTCCACGTGGAAACATGAAGAAGTGAAAAAGTGGAGTACAGAAACACCGCCCCACCAAATGGGATCGCAGAGGAGTCTGGGCCGGAACACTACACATGCCCGAGACCTCAACCATCTCCCCGGCCCAAAGAACCAGAAGAGCCACCTGAAAAAGAAGGCACGCCACAGATTCCTAGGACAGAGTCCAAGCCAAGGAGACTAACCGGACTTGGACCCCAGGGGGGGACCAGAGCACTCTGAAGAAACGTCCCGCCGGAACGGGAAAGGAGGGGGAAACAAAGGGGAACCCAGCTGGGACTCTCATGTTCTGGGCACAGGAAGGTTACTCCAGAAGACTATGGAGTCAGAGCAGTACAACTAACACAGACAAAAGTTGGCATCATCATGGTGGCAGAAAAAGCTCAATAAACTATTCCCCCTAGTGGCCTAGTGGAGGGAAAACAAGGGTGGTCGAGATGAAACTCAAGTACTGAGTGTGCATAAGCACCCTGATCCCCGTAACCCCTGTGGAAAGGGAATTGGCAAAATGCACCAGGCACTATAGGAGTAGGGAAATGCTGCCCCAAAGCCACGAGAAAATTGGGTGACCAGGTGGATCAGCAAACCATGCAGACAGTCTGGCTGTGTGGCATAGGGACCATGGCCACGCCGGGTCCCGCATACGGAAACACACAGTGAAGTGAGATTCCAGCCTTCAGACCGAGTAGCAGGCATGCAGAGAGGGACCTGGTAAAGTAGGGAACCCTGCAAACCAGTATGTGGTGCATAAGACCCATGGGGCAACACTGGGTGACTCACTCGGAGCTACACCTTGGCAGTGGGTTACCTGAACTACCGTCCACATTGTGGAAAGTGTATGGTAGTTGACCCGACGTAGTAGTAAGCCATGCGGAAAACCGCCTGGTTGACTGGTATAGAATTCCTGAGCGCCCTGGGTCACTCCATTCAACCTCCAACAGAAAGCGGGGTACTGGAGTGCGGCCTATCCAACGGGCGACCTGGTGGTATAGAAGACCCAACAGACAAAGGACTGTCTGACTGGCATCAATCCTGTGTACCTGTAAGGACCCTCCTCCAGATCCCTCACCCAGCAGTGAGAAACGGGAAACCTGACCGACTATGTCCGCGGCAGCCCTGAGATCAGAGACCGATGGGGATGGAAACCATGCAGACAACAGTCTGGCTGAACAAGAACACCTCCAGGTGCTGGAAGAAAGGAGACCGTCAGATAGGCGATAACTGTGTCTCTTTGTCATAGGTGGGAGGGCAGGGAGGCCTAGGAGACTGGGATAGAATAGGGGGAAACTGAGGAGCCGTAGAATGCGTCCCTGTCATCCCGTATAGATTCCGTAGGACCTGCTGGGTCAGTTCTACGTATACCGCACACAGTAGTGGGGTACCGGAACTCCAGCCGCAGATACATCAGCCGTGTGACAGGCGGCAGAAGAAACCATGCAGACCACTGTCTGGCTCACTGGTGCGGGGCCATAGTAGACAACGAGTCATTCCGTCGGGCACCTCGCACAGTAGTGAGGTACCGGATCTCCAGTCGCGGATACATCAGCTGTGTGATGAGAGACAGGCGGCAGAGGAAACCATGCAGACCACTGTCTGGCTTACTGGTAAAAGACAGGGACTCGAACACGCGATTCGTCCGGACGGATGGTTGAAGGGCTACGACATTACGCTGGGGCTATCGCTCCCACCTAAGATGCCTTCAGCCAGCTTTTTAGTTACCTGCATCACGCCAGGGAACAAGCAGGGAAAATAGGGGGACCCGGACCCTAGGTGCAACCCCAGGTGCTTGCCGTTGTCAGGAAGGGGTTAACAGTGCATACTCTATGCCCCGTGCCCCTTAGTCACATATGGGGGGGGGGGGGAACAGGTAGCGCCATGCTCCTGAACCCCCAAATGAAAAAAGGAAACAAAAGGGAGTAAAGAACCTGACTTAACAGCCCTACTAGAAAATAGTAATAAAAGACCTGGTCTGACGAGCTCCCAGACCTGTGTCTTGCCTCCTGCTGACACTAGCTAAAACGGATTATCTCACTTCCAGTGGGCGGGTATATCCTGCCAGGGAGGAGACAACTTTTTTTTTCCTAGTTTCAGCGCCTCCTAGTGCCAAGAGCATATACCCATCAGTAAGGTGTCCCCCAATGAAGAGCGACCGAGAAAAATAGTAATAATAATAAAAAAAATAAAAATAGCCCTACAATCCATCCAGCCTGCTTGCTGATGGTTTCCAAATTTTCTCTTTATTCATTTTTTACATTGTTCTATAAGTGATCCCACTTTGCAGTCTGTACCATTGAAGGGCTTATCCAGGGATAGAATAACACTTTCAAAAATAGCACCACACCCGTCCTCAGGTCGTGTGTGGTATTGCAGCTCAGCTCCATTGAAGTAAATAGAGCCATGTTGTAATACAGCACACAACCTAAGATCAGGGGTGATGCTGTTTTTTGGAGGAAATTAGCTCTTTTTTTCTGTTCCTGGAAAAGCCCTTTAACTTGCTGAGTGCTACTTATAATATATGTACTCACAGAGGAATGCTTCCAATACGTCACCACGTCTTCCATATTGTGCAATGGGTTCAGCAGGAAATGATCCCTCCATTCCAACCAGTCTATGGTTAGGGTGCCGTCACGATCCATGCTGGATATAAGAAGAAGACAAAAAATAAGCAAAACCTTCAGTAGTACGGTAATACCAGGGGGCTCCATTAGGTGACAGTATTACAGCTATTTAAAGGGGTACTCCTTTGCCCCAGCGTTTGGAACATTTTTTTCCGAACGCTTAAAGCAGGCGGCGGGGGTCGTTGCGTCATGGTCACGCCCCCTTGTGACGTCACACCACGCCCCCATCAATGCAAGTCTATGGGAGTCCCATAGACTTGCATTGAGGGGGCGTGGCGTGACCATGACGTCACGACCCCTCTTACCTGCACCCAGCATTCTAAACGAACGCCTGGTGCTGCACAGAGATTGCGGGGGTCCCAGCTGCGGCACCCCCGCGATCAGACATCTAATCCTCTATCCTTTGCATAGGGGATAAGATGTCTAAGGGGTGGAGTACCCCTTTAATGTAACCAGACATGTTAGAACGACATTTCCTGAAATACTCTGTGCTGCCAGGGAACCTTGCACTTTTGACTTAGTAGCTTTTAGACTGTGGGGGTCTCCTGACATGATAGCACTGACCCCCTAACCATAACATTCAAGCCTGCTCCTTGCCCCTGGTGCAGCAGATCTACTCTGGCATATGGGAGTGAGGTATCATTTGCGTGAAATCGTGTGCAATTTTTCAGTTTCTGAGTCTAAATTTAAGAGAGATTGCAGACACATCATAATTTGTGTGAGTTTTTGGAAAGAATACAAATTGGGGGGGGGGGGGGGGGGGGAGACAAGCATCAATGAACTTCCCACATCCTATGCTGCCTAGAAAAAGGGGTAGTATCCTTGCAAAATGTTGTTGATGCAACGACTATCTTTGCACACAAAGCCACGGACCCTCCGAGTGCGAAAAAAAACTGAATACAAAAATGATGAAGCGAGGTCAATGTGCAAAAACGGTCATAAATCGGGGGCACAAGCTTTCAACCTGGAAAGCCACTCAAAAAGCACCAAAAAATTGCATACAAAAATCAATAGTCAATGCCCCCCCCCCCCTCCCCAAAGTGTTTTTATGTCAAAGCCAGAACTTGCAAAAAGCCTTTCTGGACATGCTGGGAGTTGTAGTTTTGCAACAGTTGGAGGCACCCTGGTTGGGAATCATTGGTCTATGGAGGCTGTATACATGTGTGTATATGTGTGATATATATATATATATACACACACACACACACACACACACACACGATTTTAAATTAGTATGTTGGCTTGTATTGTTATGTTTTGCTTGTATTGAACTCAACAGTAAAATTTAAGCTTCTGCTATAGCCCAAAAATATGGAGAAAAACAGCCACATAAGGAGAAAAAATAAATAAATCAGAAAAAGAAAACAAATAAAAATCTAATTATTTGCAAAATAAATTTTTTCCTATAGAATTTTTATTTATTGTGATGGGTGAGGATCTCAGTGCAGAGACCTTCACCAATCAGTAACATGGTTGCAGAAGCCTGCCCCTTTATTCCCTAGGAAAGCTGAATATATAATCGGTATACCGATTTATAGAATGCCTCATAGACTTTCTATTACTCCAGACATCGCCCTGATCTCTGAAGCAGAGCCGGTCAGGTCACACTACAGAGTCTCCGGCGGCTGACATATCGGTCGGCTCTGGGACCACGTGGATGTGCGCCATCTCCATAGGCAGCAATGCATATACATGTGAATTCCGTCGAAAAACTAGATCAGTCTTTTAGGCGGAATTGTCTACTGTGATAATTCAGAGGCGCACGCGGTGCCGCAGAACCTCATTCAAAACAATGGGAGGCTGCTGCAAGAGAATTTCCCTGCTTGGAAAATTATGTAATGTGAACTCGTCCTAAAGGGGTTTTAATGGCTGAGATCAGAGTTATCTCTGATAGCGGCCGTTGCGGTGGGGGTGATGGTGCGCAGGTACAGCTTTTGTGACATCTATTGGATGTAGTTGTATGTTCATTTGCAGGAAAGGGTTAATGTAAGGTCACAAACTGGTTCGCCCCCTCCCTCAGGTTAAAGTCCGGGGGGGGGGGGGGGAGTGACAACTGCATAAGCACAAAACAGGTGGAACCTGTCAGCAAGGCGAGTCCATATTAGGCTGGGTGCACACCACGTTTTTTCCATACTGTTTTCAATCAGTTTTTCTAAAGAAAATCCGTATGGCAAAAAAAACAAAAAAATACAGATGGAACCGTTTGGGAAAAAGTAAACCGTATGCGTTTTTTTAAACCGTATACTGTTCTTAAAAATGCATACGGTTCCGTCCATTTTTATTAAATAAAAAAATATGTTTTTTAAAATTTTATCCATTTTTAATGGGAGGGGTCTTGGGTGGGGACTTTAGGATGCAAATGCGCATGTGCAAAGTAAAAACCGTACATGTGCATTTCCCATTGATGTCCATGTTAAAAAAAAATTTATGCGGTTACAATACGGTTTTTAAACCGGAGACAAAACTGTGGTCCACGTACGGGAAACCGTATACGGTTTTTACTTTGCACATGCGCATTTGCATCCTAAAGTCCCCACCCAACACCCCTCCCATTAAAAATGGACAAAATCTTCAAAAACGCGTTTTGTTTTTCTTTTTTTATAAAAACGGACGGTACCATATGCACTTTTAAAAACAGTATACGGTTTACTTTTTCCCCCATATGGTTCCATCCATTTTTTTGCCATACGGTTTTCTTTAGAAAAAAACTGATTGAAAACAGTATGGCAAAAACTAAGGCTGGGTTCACATCACGTTTTTGTCATACTATTTTCAATCCGTTTTTCTAAAGAAAACCGTATGGCAAAAAAACGGATGGAACAGTATGGAAAAAAAGTAAACCGTATTTCGTTTTTAAACAGTATACTGTTTTTAAAAGTGCATACAGTTCCGTCAGTTTTTATAGAAAAAAACCCCATACGTTTTTGAAAATTTTGTACATTTTTAATGGGATGGGTCTTGGGTGGGGACTTTAGGATTCAAATGCGCATGTGCAAAGTAAAAAAAGTATAAGTTTTTCCCGTATGGAACCGTATACGGTTGCAGTACGGTTTTTAAACCGGAGTCAAAACCGTGGTTGACCACGATTTTGTCTCCGGTTTAAAAACCGTACTGCAACCGCATACGGTTTTTTTAACATGGACGTCAATGGGAAACGCACATGTATACGGTTCCATACGGGAAAAACGTATACATTTTTACTTTGCACATGCGCATTTGAATCTTAAAGTCCCCACCCAAGACCCCTCCCATTAAAAATGGACAAAATTTTCAAAAACGTATGGGTTTTTTTTCTATAAAAACTGACGGAACTGTATGCACTTTTAAAAAAAAGCATACTGTTTGAAAACGCATACGGTTTACTTTTTCCCATACTATTCCATCCGTTTTTGTCCCATACGGTTTTTGATAGAAAACGTATGCGGGAACCGTAGCTGAAAAACGTAGTGTGAACCCAGCCTAAGGCTGGGTTCACATCACGTTTTTCAAGTACAGTTTCCGTATACGTTTTTATTATTGAAAACGTATGGAACCGTATTGAAAACCGTATACATAGACAAATAATTGAAAACCGGATGCGGACGGTTTTCTTGCAATACGTTTAATTCCCGTACTCAAAACCGTGGTTGACCACGGTTTTGTCTCAGGTTTAAAAACCATACTGCAACCGAAAACATTTTTTTATTTAACATGGACGTCAATGGGCAACGCACAAGTTTACGGTTCCATTACGGTTCCGTATACGTTTTTTTACTTTTTTTTTTTTTGTTAAAAACGGACGGAACCATATGCAATTTTAAAAACAGTATACGGTTTAAAACGCATACGGTTTACTTTTTCCCATACGGTTCCATCTGTTTTTTTTGCAATACGGTTTTCTTTAGAAAAACTGATTGAAAACAGTATATGGCAAAAAACGTTACGTGAACCCAGCCTAAGGCAGTGTTTCCCAACCAGGGTCCTGCAGCTGTTGCAAAACTACAACTCCCAGCATGCCTGGACAGCCGGAGGCTGTCCAGGCATGCTGGGAGTTGTAGTTTTGCAACAGCTGGAGGCACCCTGGTTAGAAAACACTGATCACTTTCCCCCATACCCACCTGTGCAGGATCTTGTTGGCCTGGTTCAGCGTGATGTGAACCCCAAGACCGTGAAAACATTGCTGGATCTCAGACGCATCAATGTGACCTGAGAAAGGGAAGAGAAATAAATATTAGCTGCAACCCAGCTTTCCTAGGAGAGAGACAAAGAACAGATAATCATGGGGCAGGTTTAAAGGGGTTATCCAGGAAAAAAAAAAAGAAAATGTATATATCAACTGGCTCCAGAAAGTTAAACAGATTTGTAAATTACTTCTATTAAAAATAAAAATCTTAATCCTTTCAGTACTTATGAGCTTCTGAAGTTAAGGTTGTTCTTTTCCGTCTAAGTGCTCTCTGATGACACGTGTCTCGGGAAACGCCCAGTTTAGAAGAGGTTTGCTATGGGGATTTGCTTCTAAACTGGGCGTTTCCCCGAGACAGGTGTCATCAGAGAGGACTTAGACAGAAAAGAACAACCTTAACTTCAGAAGCTCATAAGTACTGAAAGGATTAAGATTTTTTAATAGAAGTAATTTACAAATCTGTTTAACTTTCTGGAGCCAGTTGATATATAAAAAAAAAGTTTTTTTCCTGGAATACCCCTTTAACACATGATGGTGGCGCTGCCAGATACCTGAAGGGTACACCTGCCCTTACTACAGTCCGAGCCTGGCACCGGCTTCTCATGACCTTCAGCTCCATACACCACAGATTACACTGTAACTGTAGAGGCGCCCCCTGGCTACACTTAACGTGCGTGCCACAGATCCGCCATCCTGCAATAATACCAGACGCCCCGCCGCCAGCCTCACCTCCTGCCATTCTATTTCACTGTATAATATTTTCCGTATCTATTTTCACGCTATTTTCAAGATCTCCGCTTCATGTCAGTAAATGAGAGCGTTATTGTTTAGTGGTAAAATCTCTCACAGCTGAGGGTTTGCTACTGTAGTTTAACTTTATTAAAGATGACTGATTTTGCACAAAGTAGCTCATAATAAAAATTAGCGCCCGATTTAGGAGCGCCTGAAAGTCAATGGGGGGGAGATTTAGCAAAACCTGTCCAGAGGAAAAGTTGGTGAGTTGCCCATAGCAACCAATCAGATCGCTTCTTTCATTTTTCACAGGCCTTTTCAAAAATGAAAGCAGCGATCTGATTGGTTGCTATGGGCAACTCAGCAACTTCTCCTCTGGACAGGTTTTGCTAAATCTCCCATAATGAATCTAGCTACATCTTCTCTATAGTAAGCACCACCCTCTCCATAGCAACAGCGCACTCTCCATAGTGGTTGCACCCTCTCCATAGCAACAGCGCACTCTCCATAGTGGTTGCACCCTCTCCATAGCAACAGCGCACTCTCCATAGTGGTTGCACCCTCTCCATAGCAACAGCGCACTCTCCATAGTAGTTGCACCCTCTCCATAGCAACAGCGCACTCTCCATAGTGGTTGCACCCTCTCCATAGCAACAGCGCACTCTCCATAGTGGTTGCACCCTCTCCATAGCAACAGCGCACTCTCCATAGTGGTTGCACCCTCTCCATAGCAACAGCGCACTCTCCATAGTGGTTGCACCCTCTCCATAGCAACAGCGCACTCTCCATAGTGGTTGCACCCTCTCCATAGCAACAGCGCACTCTCCATAGTGGTTGCACCCCCTCCATAGCAACAGCGCACTCTCTCCAGTGACTATAACCTCTCCATAGTGACCATCCTTTCTTAAAAGGGTACTCCGGTGGAAATGTTATTTTTTTTTTAATCAACTGGTGCCAGAAAGTTAAACAGATTTGTAAATTACTTCTATTAAAAAATCTTAATCCTTTCAGTACTTATTAGCTGCTGAATACTACAGAGGAAATTATATTCTTTTTGGAATTCTCTCTGATGACATCACGAGCACAGTGCTCTTTGCTGACATCATTATAATAACTCTTTATTTATTGTTGTCCTTAGTGGGATTTGAACCCAAGGCCCCAGCACTGCAAGGCAGCAGTGCTAACCACTGAGCCACTATGCTGCCCTTATCATACATCTGCTATGCAGGGGTGAGAAAATGGACAGATATGTCAGCAGAGAGCACTGTGCTCGTGATGTCATCAGTGTTCCAAAAATAAAGGAATTTCCTCTGTAGCATTCAGCAGCTAAAAAGTACTGGAAGGATTAAGATTTTTTAATAGAAGTAATTTACAAATATGTTTAACTTTCTGGCACCAGTTGATTTAAAAGAAAAAAGGTTTTCACCGGAGTACCCCTTTCAGAACTGTCCAGAGCAGGAGAAAATCCCCATAGCAAACATATGCTGCTCTGGACAGTTCCTAAAATGGGCAGAGATGTCAGCAGAGAGCACTGTGGTCATGATGTCAGCAGAGAGTACTGTGTTCCAAAAAGAAAACCATTTCCTCTGTAGTATTCAGGAGCTAATAAGTACTGGAAGGATTAAGTTTTTTTTAATAGAAGTAATTTACAAATCTGTTTAACTTTCTGGCAAAAGTTGATTTAAAAAAAAAAAAAAGTTTTCCACCAGAGTACCCCTTTAATAATGAATGCATCCTCTCCATAGGGACCGCACGCTCTCAATAACCACACCCCCTCCATAACAACCACACCCCCTCCATAGTAACCACACCAACTCTATAGTACCCACACACCCTCCATAGTACCCACACACCCTCCATAGTACCCACACACCCTCCATAGTACCCACACATCCTCCATAGTACCCACACCCCCTCCATAGTAACCACACCCCCTCCATAGTAACCACACCCCCTCCATAGTAACCACACACCCTCCATAGTAACCACACACCCTCCATAGTAACCACACACCCTCCATAGTAACCACACACCCTCCATAGTAACCACACACCCTCCATAGTAACCACACACCCTCCATAGTAACCATACCCTTTCCATGGTAACTACATCCTCTTCATAATCACACCTTCTCCATAGTAACCACACCCTCTGCATCGTGACCACACCCTCTTCATCTTGACCACACCCCCTTCATCTTGACCACACCCCCTTCATCTTGACCACACCCCCTTAATAGTAACCACACCCTTTCCATGGTAACTACATCCTCTTCATAATCACACCTACTCCATAGTAACCACACCTTCTCCATAGTAACCACACCCTCTTCATCGTGACCACACCCTCTTCATCGTGACCACACCCTTTTTGCAGGACCAACATTTCCACTGTGCCCACACCCCCTCGAGTGACCACACCCGCTACAATGTGACCCACTCTATAGGGACCACGCCCATTCTAGTGACCACACCCACTTTCCTCATCATTATTATGTGTTAAAGTTAGCCTTGATACGATCTGTTAGGCCTGAAGCTGCATTATTGAGACAGCGATTTATGTGGAATATAGTGTTGTCATGGTTACCTTGTGTGGACTGAATGCCCCGCTAGACTGTCATTATGCAAACCAGGGGGGAGGTAGACATTGTGGTGAAGGATGATCTGAACGTAAACAAGGTCTCCATGACAACAGACTGCCTGACAGGCTATCAGAATCTCAGTAGTGCAGCCTCCTGAGGTTTTGGGCCTGTAATTGATTAGGATGATTATGACAGGATAGATAACATGTTCTCCTGGTCTGGGTGGATACTCTTTCACTGTATTAATGACACCCTCGGTGGTCTGCACTATTACTGGAGATCAGACGTCACCCGCAGCCCTGCCCATCACTATCTGTACGTATCCTCCGGCGTGGGGGCGTCTATAATTACGGATGTGTTATATATACACCATCGTTGTTGCGGTCCAAGCTGTTGAACATGATGAGGAGTCTCTTCTCTCTCTCCACCAGGTATCGGGTGAACTCGTCAAAATCCAGCTGCCCGTCCTGATCAGTGTCCCCGACCCGTAGGATCTCCTGCACACGGGGAGGAAGAAGAGATGGGAAGACTTTATTATACACTAGCTGAGTACCCGGCGTTGCCCGGTTTTTCCTTCTTCATCCTTGTAGGGGAGGAAAATCAACAAAGGAGGAAGCTTTTGACTTCAAATCCTGTCCCCATATATTGTTGTCATATCCCGTCCTCCTATCCCGACCCCCTATCCGTTCCTCCCATCCTGACCTACCATCCCGTCCCCCTATCCGTTCCTCCCATCCCGTCCCCCTATCCGTTCCTCCTATCCAGACCTGTAATATGTGACCAGTTATTGAAATATCTCCAGCCGTACAGAAGTTATGTAGGAACATACATTTCCCATTGATTTGCATGGGACTTTAAACAAAAACCCTGACCCTCCCAAATGGGGGTAGTTAAGGGTTAAATTACTATAACTATATTTTAAGTGGACATATAAGTAACAAGTGACCAAGTATTATGGAAATATCTCCAGCTGTTTGGAAGTTATGCAGTAACAT
Organism: Hyla sarda; assembly: GCF_029499605.1. NCBI lineage: Eukaryota > Metazoa > Chordata > Amphibia > Anura > Hylidae > Hyla > Hyla sarda. The sequence continues at coordinate 28,721,277 of NC_079192.1, read as the reverse complement.
ATATTTCCCATAGACTTGTATAGGACTTTAAACATAAACCCCGCCCCTGACAAATGGGGGTGAGTAAGGGTTAAATCCCCTATCCTATGTTTGTTGGTGACATATAAGTAACATGTGGCCAAGTTTCATGTTAATATCTTTAGCCATGTGGAAGTTTTTGTGGAATATACATACATACATATATACATACATACACATATATACATACACATATATATACATACACATATATACACACATACACATATATATACATACACATATATACACACATATATACACACATACATACATACACATATATATACATACACATATATACACACATACACATATATATACATACACATATATACACACATACACACACATATATACACACATACATACACATATATATACATACACATATATACATACACATATATACATATATATACATACACATATATACACACACGTTGAGTTTTATATATAGAGATGTTACAGGGTTCTCTGTTTCTTTTCATTTGCACCATTGTGTAAACTTCCATAAGTCCCTTCACTCTTCCCACAATGGAGGCTATAGTCCTCCCCCCATATAGTCCTCCCCCCATATAGTCCTCCCCCCATATAGTCCTCCGCTATGTATAGTGCACGTGTCCTGTAAATAATATATAGCAGTACTGATACTCCTATTATCCTCTGTACGGTGTAAGAAGAAGCGCTATGTGTCTGTATACTCTGGAATAATGTCATGGATCCCGTTGTATGACACCCCCCAGACTATCACAGCGTATACTACACATGTGGACTATCACCGTGTATACTACACATGAGGACTATCACAGTGTATATTACACATGAGGACTATGACAGCGTATATTACACATGAGGACTATGACAGCGTATATTACACATGAGGACTATGACAGCGTATATTACACATGAGGACTATCACCGTGTATACTACACATGAGGACTATCACAGTGTATATTACACATGAGGACTATGACAGCGTATATTACACATGAGGACTATGACAGCGTATATTACACATGAGGACTATCACAGTGTATACAACACATGAGGACTATCACAGTGTATACAACACATGAGGACTATCACCGTGTATATTACACATGAGGACTATCACAGTATATATTACACACGAGGACTATCACCGTGTATATTACACATGAGGACTATCACAGTATATATTACACACGAGGACTATCACAGTGTATATTACACACGAGGACTATCACAGTGTATATTACACACGAGGACTATCACCGTGTATATTACACATGAGGACTATCACAGTATATATTACACATGAGGACTATCACAGTATATATTACACACGAGGACTATCACAGTGTATATTACACACGAGGACTATCACAGTGTATATTACACACGAGGACTATCACCGTGTATATTACACATGAGGACTATCACAGTATATATTACACATGAGGACTATCACCGTGTATACTACACACGAGGACTATCACAGCGTACACTACACACGAGGACTATCACAGCGTACACTACACACGAGGACTATCACAGCGTACACTACACACGAGGACTATCACAGCGTACACTACACACGAGGACTATCACAGCGTACACTACACACGAGGACTATCACAGCGTACACTACACACGAGGACTATCACAGCGTACACTACACACGAGGACTATCACAGCGTACACTACACACGAGGACTATCACAGCGTACACTACACACGAGGACTATCACAGCGTACACTACACACGAGGACTATCACAGCGTACACTACACACGAGGACTATCACAGCGTACACTACACACGAGGACTATCACAGCGTACACTACACACGAGGACTATCACAGCGTACACTACACACGAGGACTATCACAGCGTACACTACACACGAGGACTATCACAGCGTACACTACACACGAGGACTATCACAGCGTACACTACACACGAGGACTATCACAGCGTACACTACACACGAGGACTATCACAGCGTACACTACACACGAGGACTATCACAGCGTACACTACACACGAGGACTATCACAGTGTATATTACACATGAGGACTATCACCGTGTATACTACACATGAGGACTATCACAGCGTACACTACACATGAGGACTATCACAGCGTACACTACACACGAGGACTATCACAGCGTACACTACACATGAGGACTATCACAGTGTATATTACACATGAGGACTATCACAGCGTACACTACACATGAGGACTATCACAGCGTACACTACACATGAGGACTATCACAGCGTATACTACACATGAGGACTATCACAGCGTACACTACACATGAGGACTATCACAGCGTACACTACACACGAGGACTATCACAGCGTACACTACACATGAGGACTATCACAGTGTATATTACACATGAGGACTATCACAGCGTACACTACACATGAGGACTATCACAGCGTACACTACACATGAGGACTATCACAGCGTACACTACACATGAGGACTATCACAGCGTACACTACACATGAGGACTATCACAGCGTACACTACACATGAGGACTATCACAGCGTACACTACACATGAGGACTATCACAGCGTACACTACACATGAGGACTATCACAGCGTACACTACACATGAGGACTATCACAGCGTACACTACACATGAGGACTATCACAGCGTACACTACACATGAGGACTATCACAGCGTACACTACACATGAGGACTATCACAGCGTACACTACACATGAGGACTATCACAGCGTACACTACACATGAGGACTATCACAGCGTACACTACACATGAGGACTATCACAGCGTACACTACACATGAGGACTATCACAGCGTACACTACACATGAGGACTATCACAGCGTACACTACACATGAGGACTATCACAGCGTACACTACACATGAGGACTATCACAGCGTACACTACACATGAGGACTATCACAGCGTACACTACACATGAGGACTATCACAGCGTACACTACACATGAGGACTATCACAGCGTACACTACACATGAGGACTATCACAGCGTACACTACACATGAGGACTATCACAGCGTATATTACACATGAGGACTATCACAGCGTACACTACACGAGGACTATCACAGCGTACACTACACATGAGGACTATCACAGCGTACACTACACGAGGACTATCACAGCGTACACTACACATGAGGACTATCACAGCGTACACTACACATGAGGACTATCACAGCGTACACTACACATGAGGACTATCACAGCGTACACTACACATGAGGACTATCACAGTGTACATTACACATGAGGACTATCACCGTGTATACTACACATGAGGACTATCACAGCGTACACTACACATGAGGACTATCACAGCGTACACTACACATGAGGACTATCACAGCGTACACTACACATGAGGACTATCACAGTGTATATTACACATGAGGACTATCACAGCGTACACTACACATGAGGACTATCACAGCGTACACTACACATGAGGACTATCACAGCGTACACTACACATGAGGACTATCACAGCGTACACTACACATGAGGACTATCACAGCGTACACTACACATGAGGACTATCACAGCGTACACTACACATGAGGACTATCACAGCGTACACTACACATGAGGACTATCACAGCGTACACTACACATGAGGACTATCACAGCGTACACTACACATGAGGACTATCACAGCGTACACTACACATGAGGACTATCACAGCGTACACTACACATGAGGACTATCACAGCGTACACTACACATGAGGACTATCACAGCGTACACTACACATGAGGACTATCACAGCGTACACTACACATGAGGACTATCACAGCGTACACTACACATGAGGACTATCACAGCGTACACTACACATGAGGACTATCACAGCGTACACTACACATGAGGACTATCACAGCGTACACTACACATGAGGACTATCACAGCGTACACTACACATGAGGACTATCACAGCGTACACTACACATGAGGACTATCACAGCGTACACTACACATGAGGACTATCACAGCGTACACTACACATGAGGACTATCACAGCGTACACTACACATGAGGACTATCACAGCGTACACTACACATGAGGACTATCACAGCGTACACTACACATGAGGACTATCACAGCGTACACTACACATGAGGACTATCACAGCGTACACTACACATGAGGACTATCACAGCGTACACTACACATGAGGACTATCACAGCGTACACTACACATGAGGACTATCACAGCGTACACTACACATGAGGACTATCACAGCGTACACTACACGAGGACTATCACAGCGTACACTACACGAGGACTATCACAGCGTACACTACACATGAGGACTATCACAGCGTATATTACACATGAGGACTATCACAGCGTACACTACACGAGGACTATCACAGCGTACACTACACGAGGACTATCACAGCGTACACTACACGAGGACTATCACAGCGTACACTACACGAGGACTATCACAGCGTACACTACACATGAGGACTATCACAGCGTACACTACACACGAGGACTATCACAGCGTACACTACACATGAGGACTATCACAGTGTATATTACACATGAGGACTATCACCGTGTATACTACACATGAGGACTATCACAGCGTACACTACACATGAGGACTATCACAGCGTACACTACACACGAGGACTATCACAGCGTACACTACACATGAGGACTATCACAGTGTATATTACACATGAGGACTATCACAGCGTACACTACACATGAGGACTATCACAGCGTACACTACACATGAGGACTATCACAGCGTACACTACACATGAGGACTATCACAGCGTACACTACACATGAGGACTATCACAGCGTACACTACACATGAGGACTATCACAGCGTACACTACACATGAGGACTATCACAGCGTACACTACACATGAGGACTATCACAGCGTACACTACACATGAGGACTATCACAGCGTACACTACACATGAGGACTATCACAGCGTACACTACACATGAGGACTATCACAGCGTACACTACACATGAGGACTATCACAGCGTACACTACACATGAGGACTATCACAGCGTACACTACACATGAGGACTATCACAGCGTACACTACACATGAGGACTATCACAGCGTACACTACACATGAGGACTATCACAGCGTACACTACACATGAGGACTATCACAGCGTACACTACACGAGGACTATCACAGCGTACACTACACATGAGGACTATCACAGCGTATATTACACATGAGGACTATCACAGCGTACACTACACGAGGACTATCACAGCGTACACTACACATGAGGACTATCACAGCGTACACTACACATGAGGACTATCACAGCGTACACTACACACGAGGACTATCACAGCGTACACTACACATGAGGACTATCACAGTGTATATTACACATGAGGACTATCACCGTGTATACTACACATGAGGACTATCACAGCGTACACTACACATGAGGACTATCACAGCGTACACTACACACGAGGACTATCACAGCGTACACTACACATGAGGACTATCACAGTGTATATTACACATGAGGACTATCACAGCGTACACTACACATGAGGACTATCACAGCGTACACTACACATGAGGACTATCACAGCGTACACTACACATGAGGACTATCACAGCGTACACTACACATGAGGACTATCACAGCGTACACTACACATGAGGACTATCACAGCGTACACTACACATGAGGACTATCACAGCGTACACTACACATGAGGACTATCACAGCGTACACTACACATGAGGACTATCACAGCGTACACTACACATGAGGACTATCACAGCGTACACTACACATGAGGACTATCACAGCGTACACTACACATGAGGACTATCACAGCGTACACTACACATGAGGACTATCACAGCGTACACTACACATGAGGACTATCACAGCGTATATTACACATGAGGACTATCACAGCGTACACTACACATGAGGACTATCACAGCGTACACTACACATGAGGACTATCACAGCGTACACTACACATGAGGACTATCACAGCGTACACTACACATGAGGACTATCACAGTGTATATTATATCAGTATCTCCCCTCTTTCCAGGACGGTCAGTGTATGCAGTATTCCCCCCCCCCCCCCATGTTTAAACTATATAGGGACTGTCAGTATGAGGATCATATATATCTGTATCCCACTGTATACACTATATGAGCACTGTATAAATGTGTATCCCACTGTACCCCCTCTATATGAGCACTGTATATATATCTCTGTATCCCCTTTATATAAGCACTGTATATATATCTCTGTACCCCCTCTATATGAGCACTGTATATATATCTCTGTATCCCCTTTATATAAGCACTGTATATATATCTCTGTACCCCCTCTATATGAGCACTGTATATATATATCTCTGTATCCCCTTTATATAAGCACTGTATATATATCTCTGTACCCCCTCTATATGAGCACTGTATATATATCTCTGTATCCCCTTTATATAAGCACTGTATATATATCTCTGTACCCCCTCTATATGAGCACTGTATATATATATATCTCTGTATCCCCTCTATATGAGCACTGTATATATATATATATATATATATATCTGTATCCCCTCTATATAAGCACTGTATATATATCTCTGTACCCCCTCTATATGAGCACTGTATATATCTCTGTATCCCCTCTATATGAGCACTGTATATATATCTCTGTATCCCCCTCTATATGAGCACTGTATATTTATCTCTGTATCCCCCTCTATATGAGCACTGTATATATCTCTGTATCCCCTCTATATGAGCACTGTATATATCTCTGTATCCCCTCTATATGAGCACTGTATATATCTCTGTATCCCCTCTATATGAGCACTGTATATATCTCTGTATCCCCCTCTATATGAGCACTGTATATATCTCTGTATCCCCCTCTATATGAGCACTGTATATATATATCTCTGTATCCCCTCTATATGAGCACTGTATATATCTCTGTATCCCCTCTATATGAGCACTGTATATATCTCTGTATCCCCCTCTATATGAGCACTGTATATATATCTCTGTATCCCCTCTATATGAGCACTGTATATATCTCTGTATCCCCTCTATATGAGCACTGTATATATCTCTGTACCCCCTCTATATGAGCACTGTATATATCTCTGTACCCCCTCTATATGAGCACTGTATATATCTCTGTATCCCCTCTATATGAGCACTGTATATATCTCTGTATCCCCTCTATATGAGCACTGTATATAGCTCTGTATCCCCCTCTATATGAGCACTGTATATATATATATATATATATATATATATATATATATATATATATATCTGTATCCCCTCTATATGAGCACTGTATATATCTCTGTATCCCCTCTATATGAGCACTGTATATATCTCTGTATCCCCTCTATATGAGCACTGTATATATATCTCTGTATCCCCCTCTATATGAGCACTGTATATATCTCTGTATCCCCTCTATATGAGCACTGTATATATCTCTGTATCCCCTCTATATGAGCACTGTATATATCTCTGTATCCCCCTCTATATGAGCACTGTATATATATCTCTGTATCCCCCTCTATATGAGCACTGTATATATCTCTGTATCCCCTCTATGTGAGCACTGTATATATATATCTGTATCCCCTCTATATGAGCACTGTATATATCTCTGTATCCCCTCTATATGAGCACTGTATATATCTCTGTATCCCCTCTATATGAGCACTGTATATATCTCTGTATCCCCTCTATATGAGCACTGTATATATCTCTGTACCCCCTCTATATGAGCACTGTATATATATATATATATATATATATATATATATATATATATATATCTGTATCCCCTCTATATGAGCACTGTATATATCTGTGTATTCCCTCTATATGAGCACTGTATATATCTGTGTATTCCCTCTATATGAGCACTGTATATATATATCTGTATCCCCTCTATATGAGCACTGTATATATCTCTGTATCCCCTCTATATGAGCACTGTATATATCTCTGTATCCCCTCTATATGAGCACTGTATATATCTCTGTATCCCCTCTATATGAGCACTGTATATATCTCTGTATCCCCTCTATATGGGCACTGTATATATATATATATATCTGTATCCCCTCTAAATGAGCACTGTATATATCTGTGTATCCCCTCTATATGAGCACTGTATATATATATCTGTATCCCCTCTAAATGAGCACTGTATATATCTCTGTATCCCCTCTATATGAGCACTGTATATATCTGTGTATTCCCTCTATATGAGCACTGTATATATCTCTGTATCCCCTCTATATGAGCACTATATATATCTCTGTATCCCCTCTATATGGGCACTGTATATATCTCTGTATCCCCTCTATATGAGCACTGTATATATCTCTGTACCCCCTCTATATGAGCACTGTATATATATCTGTGTATCCCCTCTATATGAGCACTGTATATATCTCTGTATCCCCTCTATATGAGCACTGTATATATCTGTGTATCCCCTCTGTATAAGCACTGTATATATATCTCTGTATCCCCTCTATATGGGCACTGTATATATCTCTGTATCCCCTCTATATGAGCACTGTATATATCTGTGTATCCCCTCTATATGGGCACTGTATATATCTCTGTATCCCCTCTATATGAGCACTGTATATATCTGTGTATCCCCTCTATATGAGCACTGTATATATCTCTGTATCCCCTCTATATGAGCACTGTATATATCTCTGTATCCCCTCTATATGAGCACTGTATATATATATATATATATCTCTGTATCCCCTCTATATGAGCACTGTATATATCTCTGTATCCCCTCTATATGAGCACTGTATATATCTCTGTACCCCCTCTATATGAGCACTGTATATATCTCTGTATCCCCTCTATATGAGCACTGTATATATCTGTGTATCCCCTCTATATGAGCACTGTATATATATATCTGTATCCCCTCTATATGAGCACTGTATATATCTGTGTATCCCCTCTATATGAGCACTATATATATCTCTGTATCCCCTCTATATGAGCACTGTATATATCTCTGTATCCCCTCTATATGAGCACTGTATATATCTCTGTATCCCCCTCTATATGAGCACTGTATATATCTCTGTATCCCCTCTATATGAGCACTATATATATCTCTGTATCCCCTCTATATGAGCACTGTATATATCTGTGTATCCCCTCTATATGAGCACTGTATATATATCTCTGTATCCCCTCTATATGAGCACTGTATATATATCTCTGTATCCCCTCTATATGAGCACTGTATATATATCTCTGTATCCCCTCTATATGAGCACTGTATATATATCTCTGTATCCCCTCTATATGAGCACTGTATATATATCTCTGTATCCCCTCTATATGAGCACTGTATATATCTCTGTACCCCTTCTATATGAGCACTGTATATATCTCTGTATCCCCTCTATATGAGCACTGTATATATCTCTGTATCCCCTCTATATGAGCACTGTATATATCTGTGTATCCCCTCTATATGAGCACTGTATATATCTGTGTATCCCCCTCTATATGAGCACTGTATATATCTCTTTATCCCCCTCTATATGAGCACTGTATATATCTCTGTATCCCCCTCTATATGAGCACTGTATATATATCTCTGTATCCCCTCTATATGAGCACTGTATATATCTCTGTATCCCCCTCTATATGAGCACTGTATATATCTCTGTATCCCCTCTATATGAGCACTGTATATATCTGTGTATCCCCTCTATATGAGCACTGTATATATCTGTGTATCCCCCTCTATATGAGCACTGTATATATCTCTTTATCCCCCTCTATATGAGCACTGTATATATCTCTGTATCCCCCTCTATATGAGCACTGTATATATCTCTGTATCCCCCTCTATATGAGCACTGTATATATCTCTGTATCCCCCTCTATATGAGCACTGTATATATATCTCTGTATCCCCCTCTATATGAGTACTGTATATATATCTCTGTATCCCCTCTATATGAGCACTGTATATATATCTCTGTATCCCCTCTATATGAGCACTGTATATATCTCTGTATCCCCTCTATATGAGCACTGTATATATATCTCTGTATCCCCTCTATATGAGCACTGTATATATATCTCTGTATCCCCCTCTATATGAGCACTGTATATATATCTCTGTATCCCCCTCTATATGAGCACTGTATATATCTCTGTATCCCCCTCTATATGAGCACTGTATATATATCTCTGTATCCCCCTCTATATGAGCACTGTATATATATCTCTGTATCCCCCTCTATATGAGCACTGTATATATCTCTGTATCCCCTCTATATGAGCACTGTATATATCTCTGTATCCCCTCTATATGAGCACTGTATATATCTCTGTATCCCCTCTATATGAGCACTGTATATATCTCTGTATCCCCTCTATATGAGCACTGTATATATATATCTGTATCCCCTCTATATGAGCACTGTATATATCTGTGTATCCCCTCTATATGAGCACTGTATATATCTCTGTATCCCCTCTATATGAGCACTGTATATATCTGTGTATTCCCTCTATATGAGCACTGTATATATCTGTGTATCCCCTCTATATGAGCACTGTATATATATCTCTGTATCCCCTCTATATGAGCACTGTATATATATCTCTGTATCCCCTCTATATGAGCACTGTATATATCTGTGTATCCCCTCTATATGAGCACTGTATATATCTGTGTATCCCCTCTATATGAGCACTGTATATATATCTCTGTATCCCCTCTATATGAGCACTGTATATATCTCTGTACCCCCTCTATGTGTATATATATATACCTCACCTGCTCGGCGTTCTTGTAGGCTCTCATGCCCCTGTATATATCTCTGTACCCCCTCTATGTATATATATATATACCTCACCTGCTCGGCGTTCTTGTAGCCTCTCATGCCCATGTATATATCTCTGTACCCCCTCTATGTGTATATATATATATATACCTCACCTGCTCGGCGTTCTTGTAGGCTCTCATGCCCCTGTATATATCTCTGTACCCCCTCTATGTATATATATATATATATATACCTCACCTGCTCGGCGTTCTTGTAGCCTCTCATGCCCATGTATATATCTCTGTACCCCCTCTATGTATATATATATATACCTCACCTGCTCGGCGTTCTTGTAGCCTCTCATGCCCCTGTATATATCTCTGTACCCCCTCTATGTGTATATATATATATATACCTCACCTGCTCGGCGTTCTTGTAGCCTCTCATGCCCATGTATATATCTCTGTACCCCCTCTATGTATATATATATATACCTCACCTGCTCGGCGTTCTTGTAGGCTCTCATGCCCCTGTATATATCTCTGTACCCCCTCTATGTGTATATATATATATACCTCACCTGCTCGGCGTTCTTGTAGCCTCTCATGCCCATGTATATATCTCTGTACCCCCTCTATGTATATATATATATATACCTCACCTGCTCGGCGTTCTTGTAGGCTCTCATGCCCCTGTATATATCTCTGTACCCCCTCTATGTGTATATATATATATACCTCACCTGCTCGGCGTTCTTGTAGCCTCTCATGCCCATGTATATATCTCTGTACCCCCTCTATGTATATATATATATATATACCTCACCTGCTCGGCGTTCTTGTAGGCTCTCATGCCCCTGTATATATCTCTGTACCCCCTCTATGTGTATATATATATATATACCTCACCTGCTCGGCGTTCTTGTAGCCTCTCATGCCCATGTATATATCTCTGTACCCCCTCTATGTATATATATATATACCTCACCTGCTCGGCGTTCTTGTAGGCTCTCATGCCCCTGTATATATCTTTGTACCCCCTCTATGTATATATATATATATATATATATATATATATATATACCTCACCTGCTCGGCGTTCTTGTAGCCTCTCATGCCCATGTATATATCTCTGTACCCCCTCTATGTATATATATATATACACCTCACCTGCTCGGCGTTCTTGTAGCCTCTCATGCCCATGTATATATCTCTGTACCCCCTCTATGTATATATATATATACACACCTCACCTGCTCGGCGTTCTTGTAGCCTCTCATGCCCCTGTATATATCTCTGTACCCCCTCTATGTATATATATATATATACCTCACCTGCTCGGCGTTCCTGCAGCCTCTCATGCCCCTGTATATATCTCTGTACCCCCTCTATGTGTATATATATATATACCTCACCTGCTCGGCGTTCTTGTAGGCTCTCATGCCCATGTATATATCTCTGTACCCCCTCTATGTATATATATATATACCTCACCTGCTCGGCGTTCTTGTAGCCTCTCATGCCCCTGTATATATCTCTGTACCCCCTCTATGTATATATATATATATATATATATACCTCACCTGCTCGGCGTTCTTGTAGCCTCTCATGCCCCTGTATATATCTCTGTACCCCCTCTATGTATATATATATATATATATACCTCACCTGCTCGGCGTTCTTGTAGGCTCTCATGCCCCTGTATATATCTCTGTACCCCCTCTATGTATATATATATATATATATACCTCACCTGCTCGGCGTTCTTGTAGCCTCTCATGCCCCTGTATATATCTCTGTACCCCCTCTATGTATATATATATATATATACCTCACCTGCTCGGCGTTCTTGTAGGCTCTCATGCCCCTGTATATATCTCTGTACCCCCTCTATGTATATATATATATATATATACCTCACCTGCTCGGCGTTCCTGCAGCCTCTCATGCCCCTGTATATATCTCTGTACCCCCTCTATGTATATATATATATATACCTCACCTGCTCGGCGTTCCTGCAGCCTCTCATGCCCATGTATATATCTCTGTACCCCCTCTATGTATATATATATATATATACCTCACCTGCTCGGCGTTCCTGCAGCCTCTCATGCCCCTGTATATATCTCTGTACCCCCTCTATGTATATATATATATACACCTCACCTGCTCGGCGTTCTTGTAGGCTCTCATGCCCATGTATATATCTCTGTACCCCCTCTATGTATATATATATATATATATATACCTCACCTGCTCGGCGTTCTTGTAGGCTCTCATGCCCATGTATATATCTCTGTACCCCCTCTATGTATATATATATATATATATATATATATACCTCACCTGCTCGGCGTTCTTGTAGGCTCTCATGCCCCTGTATATATCTCTGTACCCCCTCTATGTATATATATATACCTCACCTGCTCGGCGTTCCTGCAGCCTCTCATGCCCCTGTATATATCTCTGTACCCCCTCTATGTATATATATATATATACCTCACCTGCTCGGCGTTCCTGCAGCCTCTCATGCCCCTGTATATATCTCTGTACCCCCTCTATGTATATATATATATACCTCACCTGCTCGGCGTTCTTGTAGGCTCTCATGCCCATGTATATATCTCTGTACCCCCTCTATGTATATATATATATACCTCACCTGCTCGGCGTTCCTGCAGCCTCTCATGCCCCTGTATATATCTCTGTACCCCCTCTATGTATATATATATATACCTCACCTGCTCTGCGTTCTTGTAGCCTCTCATGCCCCTGTATATATCTCTGTACCCCCTCTATGTATATATATATATACCTCACCTGCTCGGCGTTCCTGCAGCCTCTCATGCCCCTGTATATATCTCTGTACCCCCTCTATGTATATATATATATATATATATACCTCACCTGCTCGGCGTTCTTGTAGCCTCTCATGCCCATGTATATATCTCTGTACCCCCTCTATGTATATATATATATATATATATACCTCACCTGCTCGGCGTTCCTGCAGCCTCTCATGCCCATGTATATATCTCTGTACCCCCTCTATGTATATATATATATATACACCTCACCTGCTCGGCGTTCCTGCAGCCTCTCATGCCCATGTATATATCTCTGTACCCCCTCTATGTATATATATATATACCTCACCTGCTCGGCGTTCTTGTAGGCTCTCATGCCCCTGTATATATCTCTGTACCCCCTCTATGTATATATATATATATATATATATACCTCACCTGCTCGGCGTTCCTGCAGCCTCTCATGCCCCTGTATATATCTCTGTATACATATATATATATATATATATATATATATATATATATATATATATATATACCTCACCTGCTCGGCGTTCTTGTAGCCTCTCATGCCCATGTATATATCTCTGTACTCCCTCTATGTATATATATATATACCTCACCTGCTCGGCGTTCTTGTAGCCTCTCATGCCCATGTATATATCTCTGTACCCCCTCTATGTATATATATATATACCTCACCTGCTCGGCGTTCTTGTAGCCTCTCATGCCCATGTATATATCTCTGTACCCCCTCTATGTATATATATATATATATACACCTCACCTGCTCGGCGTTCTTGTAGCCTCTCATGCCCATGTATATATCTCTGTACCCCCTCTATGTATATATATATATACCTCACCTGCTCGGCGTTCTTGTAGCCTCTCATGCCCCTGTATATATCTCTGTACCCCCTCTATGTATATATATATATATACCTCACCTGCTCGGCGTTCCTGTAGGCTCTCATGCCCCTGTATATATCTCTGTACCCCCTCTATGTATATATATATATATATACCTCACCTGCTCGGCGTTCCTGCAGCCTCTCATGCCCCTGTATATATCTCTGTACCCCCTCTATGTATATATATATATACCTCACCTGCTCGGCGTTCTTGTAGCCTCTCATGCCCCTGTATATATCTCTGTACCCCCTCTATGTATATATATATATACCTCACCTGCTCGGCGTTCTTGTAGCCTCTCATGCCCATGTATATATCTCTGTACCCCCTCTATGTATATATATATATATACCTCACCTGCTCGGCGTTCTTGTAGCCTCTCATGCCCCTGTATATATCTCTGTACCCCCTCTATGTATATATATATACACCTCACCTGCTCGGCGTTCTTGTAGCCTCTCATGCCCATGTATATATCTCTGTACCCCCTCTATGTATATATATATATATATACCTCACCTGCTCGGCGTTCCTGTAGGCTCTCATGCCCCTGTATATATCTCTGTACCCCCTCTATGTATATATATATATATACCTCACCTGCTCGGCGTTCTTGTAGCCTCTCATGCCCCTGTATATATCTCTGTACCCCCTCTATGTATATATATATATACCTCACCTGCTCGGCGTTCTTGTAGCCTCTCATGCCCATGTATATATCTCTGTACCCCCTCTATGTATATATATATATATATACCTCACCTGCTCGGCGTTCTTGTAGCCTCTCATGCCCCTGTATATATCTCTGTACCCCCTCTATGTATATATATATATATATATATATATATATATACCTCACCTGCTCGGCGTTCCTGCAGCCTCTCATGCCCCTGTATATATCTCTGTACCCC
Source organism: Hyla sarda (assembly GCF_029499605.1). NCBI lineage: Eukaryota > Metazoa > Chordata > Amphibia > Anura > Hylidae > Hyla > Hyla sarda. Next base: position 28,705,748 of record NC_079192.1, on the reverse strand, counting down.
CTCTATGTATATATATATATACCTCACCTGCTCGGCGTTCTTGTAGCCTCTCATGCCCCTGTATATATCTCTGTACCCCCTCTATGTGTATATATATATATATATATATATATATATATATATATACCTCACCTGCTCGGCGTTCTTGTAGCCTCTCATGCCCCTGTATATATCTCTGTACCCCCTCTATGTATATATATATATATATATATACCTCACCTGCTCGGCGTTCTTGTAGCCTCTCATGCCCATGGCCGCCAGCCCGTCCCTCAGCTCGTTGATGTCCACATGCCCGTCCTTGTTGGTGTCCAGCTGGCTGAACAGCTCGGCATATCGCTTCTCTCTCTCCTCCTCGGGATCGTCCATGTCGGGCGGCAGGAGCCTGTGGCCCCCGGGGGCCTGTCCCGGCCGCAGCTCTCCGCTCGGTGGATGTGTGTGATCAGTGTGTGTGCCGCGCCCGCCCGCACCGATCTCCTGCCCCACAACACTCTACTACTGCCGCACACCACGTGATCAGCCGGCTGGGACTTGTAGTCCCTGAGTAATGTGAGAGCCGCTAAGTGAACATCAGGTCCTGGCACGGCTGTGAGCTGACTGCTGGCGCCTGGTATGGCTGTGTGCCAGGCTGTAATGGAGGGGAATGGATTCCTGCCCTGAGAGCAGGATGGGCTATTATACTAAACCCCCAGTGATCTCCAGCTGTGCCAAAACTACAACTACCAGCATGCCCTGGAAGCCTTGAGGCTTGGAAAACTACAACTCCTATTATGCAATTACAGCCTACAGGTTGAAAAACTACAACTACCATAATGCTAAGACAGCCTGCAAAACTACAACTCCCAGCATGCTAAGACAGCCTGCAAAACTACAACTCCCAGCATGCTAAGACAGCCTGCAAAACTACAACTCCCAGCATGCTAAGACAGCCTGCAAAACTACAACTCCCAGCATGCTAAGACAGCCTGCAAAACTACAACTCCCAGCATGCAAAGACAGACTGCAAAACTACAACTCCCAGCATGCTAAGACAGCTTGCAAAACTACAACTCCCAGCATGCTAAGACAGCCTGCAAAACTACAACTCCCAGCATGCTAAGACAGCCTGCAAAACTACAACTCCCAGCATGCTAAGGCAGCCTGCAAAACTACAACTCCCAGCATGCTCAGACAGACTGCAAAACTACAACTCCCAGCATGCTAAGACAGCTTGCAAAACTACAACTCCCAGCATGCTAAGGCAGCCTGCAAAACTACAACTCTCAGCATGCTAAGACAGCCTGCAAAACTACAACTCCCAGCATGCTAAGGCAGCCCGCAAAACTACAACTCCCAGCATGCTAAGGCAGCCCGCAAAACTACAACTACCAGCATGCTAAGGCAGCCTGCAAAACTACAACTCCCAGCATGCTAAGGCAGCCTGCAAAACTACAACTCCCAGCATGCTAAGACAGCCTGCAAAACTACAACTCCCAGCATGCTAAGGCAGCCTGCAAAACTACAACTCCCAGCATGCTAAGGCAGCCTACAAAACTACAACTCTCAGCATGCTAAGACAGCCTGCAAAACTACAACTCCCAGCATGCTAAGACAGCCTGCAAAATTACAACTCTCAGCATGCTAAGGCAGCCTGCAAAACTACAACTCTCAGCACGCGAAGACAGCCTGCAAAACTACAACTCCAAGCACGCTAAGACAGCCTGCAAAACTACAACTCCCAGCCTGCTAAGACAGCCTGCAAAACTACAACTCCCAGCATGCTAAGACAGCCTGCAAAACTACAACTCTCAGCATGCTAAGACAGCCTGCAAAACTACAACTCCCAGCATGCTAAGACAGCCTGCAAAACTACAACTCTCAGCATGCTAAGACAGCCTGAAAAACTACAACTCTCAGCATGCTAAGACAGCCTGCAAAACTACAACTCCCAGCATGCTAAGACAGCCTGCAAAACAACAACTCTAAGCATGCTAAGACAGCCTGCAAAACTACAACTCCCAGCATGCTAAGACAGCCTGCAAAACTACAACTCCCAGCATGCTAAGACAGCCTGCAAAACTACAACTCCCAGCATGCTAAGACAGCCTGCAAAACTACAACTCCCAGCATGCTAAGGCAGCCTGCAAAACTACAACTCCCAGCATGCTAAGACAGCCTGCAAAACAACAACTCTAAGCATGCTAAGACAGCCTGCAAAACTACAACTCCCAGCATGCTAAGACAGCCTGCAAAACTACAACTCTCAGCATGCTAAGACAGCCTGCAAAACTACAACTCTCAACATGCTAAGACAGCCTGCAAAACTACAACTCTCAGCATGCTAAGACAGCCTGCAAAACTACAACTCTCAGCATGCTAAGGCAGCCTGCAAAACTACAACTCTCAGCATGCTAAGGCAGCCTGCAAAACTATAACTACCAGCATGCTAAGGCAGCCTGCAAAACTACAACTCTCAGCATGCTAAGGCAGCCTGCAAAACTACAACTCTCAGCATGCTAAGGCAGCCTGCAAAACTACAACTCCCAGCATGCTAAGACAGCCTGCAAAACTACAACTCCCAGCATGCTAAGACAAGCCTGCAAAACTACAACTCCCAGCATGCTAAGACAGCCTGCAGCTTGGAATCCTACAAGCATGGGCAACTTTCAGCATGCCCTGTTAGGGTACGTTCACATGGACGGATTTTTTTGCGGGTTTTCCGCTGCGTATTTGAAAGGGGGCGGTCTCTTCTCAGCTGTCCGCAGCAGATTTTCCGCAGCGGAATTTACGCCGTGTAAAATCTGCTGTGGACACCAGAGAAGAGCCCGCCCACTTTCAAATACGCAGCGGAAAACCTGCAAAAAAATTTGCCCATGTGAACGTACCCTTAGGCTGCAAAACTACAACTCCCAGCATGCCCTGACGGCCTGCTAAACTTCAACTACCAGCATGCCCTTACAACAGTGTTTCTGGACCAGTGTGTCAACAGCTGTTACAAAACTAAAACTTCCATCATGCCCTTACAGCAGTGTTTCCCAACCAGGGTGCCTCCAGCTGTTGCAAAACTACAACTCCCAGCATGCCCGGACAGCCTATGGCTGTCCGGGCAGGTTGGGAGTTGTAGTTTTGCAACAGCTGGAAGCACCCTGGTTTGGAAACACTGCCTTACAGCCTTCACCTTGCAAAATTACAATCCCCAGCATGCCCTAATAGCCTTAAAGGGGTACTCCGGTAGAAAACATTTTATTTTATTTTTTTAAATCAACTGGTGCCAGAAAGTTAAACAGATTTGTAAATTACTTCTATTAAAAAATCTTAATCCTTCCAGTACTTATTAGCTGTTGAATACTACAGAGGAAATTCTTTTTGGAACACAGATCTCTCTGCTGACATCACGAGCACAGTGCTCTCTGCTGACATCTCTGTCCATTTTAGGAACTGTCCAGAGCAGGATATGTTTTCTATGGGGATTTTCTCCTACTCTGGACAGAGATGTCAGCAGAGAGCACTGTGCTCGTGATGTCAGCAGAGAGCTCTGTGTTCCAAAAATAATTTCCTCTGTAGTATTCAGCAGCTAATAAGTACTGGAAGGATTAAGATTTTTTAATAGAGGTAATTTACAAATCTGTTTAACTTTCTGTCACCAGTTGATTAAAAAAATTTTTTTCCACCAGAGTACCCCTTTAAACTTGCAAAACTACAACTCCCAGCATGCCCTGACAGCATGCACAACTGCTAGTGAGGCACAGGCTGGGGACCTGTGGCCTATGGGAATGAGCGACATCACATGCAGCACTTAATGCAGCTCACATACTGTACACAAGCGTGCGCTGCCATATATATATATATATATATATATATATATATATATACCGGCTGCACAACCCCCCACAATAGACTTCAGTGTGGAAAGGCTGGGTTTCCATGGCAACCCCTGCATAAAACAGGAAATGCAGAAAACTGTAGTTGGCGCACATAATACGACTGTAAGGGCTTGTGCACACTGGGGTATTATACCGCCAAACCGCTCTGATGACAGCAATACAAGTGCCCCTCTCTATGTTGTGCCCCCAACGTAGGCTACATTCTGTGCTGCACCTTGCAGTAGTATGGAGTGAATGTGGGGGCACTGCCAGAACACCTGGGCACCAGGAAACAGTTTCACAAAGGGGGTTTAACATTTTTACCAACAGGTTCCCTACTTGGGGGGACAGATGCCCGTGGTGTAGAGGGCTGAAAATGGTATAGGGTATGCTGGGAGTTGTTGTTACACCCACGATCGCCTCAGACCTTACAAGTGAACACAGCACTAATAGAACATAGTATTATATTACCACACACTGTGCCCCTGAATATAATACTACCACACACTGTGCCCCTGAATATAATACTACCACACACTGTGCCCCTGAATATAATACTACCACATACTGTACCCTCTAAATATAATACCATACACTGTACCCCTGAATATAATACTGCCACACACAGTGCCCCTGAATATACTACCACACACTGTGCCCCTGAATATAATACTGCCACACACTGTGCCCCTGAATATAATACTACCACACACTGTGCCCCTGAATATAATACTACCACATACTGTACCCTCTAAATATAATACCATACACTGTACCCCTGAATATAATACTGCCACACACTGTGCCCCTGAATATAATACTACCACACACTGTGCCCCTGAATATAATACTGCCAAACACTGTGCCCCTGAATATAATACTACCACACACTGTGCCCCTGAATATAATACTACCACACACTGTGCCCCTGAATATAATACTACCACACACTGTGCCCCTGAATATAATACTACCACACACTGTACCCCTGAATATAATACTGCCACACACTGTACCCCTGAATATAATACTGCCACACACTGTGCCCCTGAATATAATACTGCCACACACTGTGCCCCTGAATATAATACTACCACACACTGTGCCCCTGAATAGAATACTGCCACACACTGTGCCCCTGAATACAACACTACCACACACTGTGCCCCTGAATGTAATACTGCCACACACTGTATCCCTGAATATAATACTGCCACACACTGTGCCCCTGAATATAATACTACCACACACTGTGCCCCTGAATATACTACCACACACTGTGCCCCTGAATATAATACTGCCACACACTGTGCCCCTGAATATAATACTGCCACACACTGTGCCCCTGAATATAATACTACCACACACTGTGCCCTCTAAATATAATACTACCACACACTGTGCCCCTGAATATAATACTACCACACACTGTGCCCCTGAATATAATACTGCCAAACACTGTGCCCCTGAATATAATACTACCACACACTGTGCCCCTGAATATAATACTACCACACACTGTGCCCCTGAATATAATACTACCACACACTGTGCCCCTGAATATAATACTACCACACACTGTACCCCTGAATATAATACTGCCACACACTGTACCCCTGAATATAATACTGCCACACACTGTGCCCCTGAATATAATACTGCCACACACTGTGCCCCTGAATATAATACTACCACACACTGTGCCCCTGAATAGAATACTGCCACACACTGTGCCCCTGAATACAACACTACCACACACTGTGCCCCTGAATGTAATACTGCCACACACTGTATCCCTGAATATAATACTGCCACACACTGTGCCCCTGAATATAATACTACCACACACTGTGCCCCTGAATATACTACCACACACTGTGCCCCTGAATATAATACTGCCACACACTGTGCCCCTGAATATAATACTGCCACACACTGTGCCCCTGAATATAATACTACCACACACTGTGCCCTCTAAATATAATACTACCACACACTGTGCCCCTGAATATAATACTACCACACACTGTGCCCCTGAATATAATACTGCCACACACTGTGCCCTCTAAATATAAAACTACCACACACTGTGTCCCTGAATATAATACTACCACACACTGTGCCCTCTAAATATAATAATGCTACACACTGTGCCCCTGAATATAATACTACCACACACTGTGCCCCTGAATATAATACTACCACACACTGTGCCCCTGAATATAACCCTGCCACAAACTGAGCCATGTAAACATAATACTACCACACACAGTGCCCCTGAATGTAATACTACCACACACTGTGCCCCTGAATATACTACCACACACTGTATCCCTAAATATAACCCTGCCACACACTGTGCCCCTGAATATAATACTACCACACACTGTGCCCCTGAATATAACCCTGCCACACACTATGCCCTCAAAATATACTACCACACAGTGTGCCCCTGATTATGATGACACACACGGAGCCTTCTAAATGTACTACCACACACTGTGCCCCTGAATATAACCCTGCCACAAACTGTGCCCTCTAAATATAATACTGCCACACACTGTACCCCTGAATATTACCCTGCCACAAATTGTGCCCTCTAAATATAATACTACCATACAATGTGCCCCTGAATGTAATACTACTACACAATGTGCCCCTGAATATAACCCTGCCACAAACTGTGCCCTCTAATTATAATACTACCACACACTGTGCCCCTGAATAATAATGCCACACACTGTGCCCCTGAATATAATAATGCCACACACTGTACACCTACTTATAACCCTTGTACAAAGGTGTTTACTATGGGCACAAATCAATGCTCAGGGAGCTGGGCACCAATCAATGCATGGGTACAGCAGGGGCGGGGCCCAGATCAGTGTGTGGGTACAGCAGGGGGCTGGTTACCAATCAATGCATGGGTACAGCAGGGGGCGGGGCACAGATCAGTGTATGGGTACAGCAGTGGGTTTTGCACAGATCAGTGTGTGGGTACAGCAGGGGGTTGGGTACAGATCAGTGTATGGGTACAGCAGGGGGCTGGGCACAAATCAATGCATGGGTACAGCAGGGGCGGGGCACAGATCAGTGTATGGGTACAGCAGAGGGTTGGGCACAGATCAGTGTATGGGTACAGCAGGGGGCTGGGCACAGATCAGTGTATGGGTACAGCAGGGGGCTGGGCACAGATCAGTGTATGGGTACAGCAGGGGGCTGGGCACAAATCAATGCATGGGTACAGCAGGGGGCAGGGCACAGATCAGTGTATGGGTACAGCAGGGGGTTGGGCACAGATCAGTGTATGGGTACAGCAGGGGGCTGGGCACAGATCAGTATGGGTACAGCAGGGGGCTGGGCACAAATCAATGCATAGGTACAGTAGGGGCGGGGCACAGATCAGCGTATGGGTACAGCAGGGGGTTGGGCACAGATCAGTGTATGGGTACAGCAGGGGGTTGGGCACAGATCAGTGTATGGGTACAACAGGGGGCTGGGCACAGATCAGTGTATGGGTACAACAGGGGGTTGGGCACAGATCAGTGTATGGGTACAGCAGGGGGCTGGGCACAGATCAGTGTATGGGTACAGCAGGGGGCTGGGCACAGATCAGTGTATGGGTACAACAGGGGGCTGGGCACAGATCAGTGTATGGGTACAGCAGGGGGTTGGGCACAGATCAGTGTATGGGTACAGCAGGGGGTTGGGCACAGATCAGTGTATGGGTACAACAGGGGGCTGGGCACAGATCAGTGTATGGGTACAACAGGGGGTTGGACACAGATCAGTGTATGGGTACAGCAGGGGGTTGGGCACAGATCAGTGTATGAGTACAGCGGGGGTTGGGCACAGATCAGTGTATGGGTACAACAGGGGGCTGGGCACAGATCAGTGTATGGGTACAGCAGGGGGTTGGGCACAGATCAGTGTATGGGCACAGCAGGGGGTTGGGCACAGATCAGTGTATGGGTACAGCAGGGGGTTGGGCACAGATCAGTGTATGGGCACAGCAGGGGGTTGGGCACAGATGAGTGTATGGGTACAGCAGGGGGTTGGGCACAGATCAGTATATGGGTACAACAGGGGGTTGGGCACAGATGAGTGTATGAGTACAGCAGGGGGCAGTGCACAGATCAGTGTATGGGTACAGCAGGGGGCTGGGCACAGATCAGTGTATGGGTACAACAGGGGGTTGGGCACAGATCAGTGTATGGGTACAACAGGGGGTTGGGCACAGATCAGTGTATGGGTACAGCAGGGGGCTGGGCACAGATCAGTGTATGGGTACAGCAGGGTGCAGTGCACAGATCAGTGTATGGGTACAACAGGGGGCTGGGCACAGATCAGTGTATGGGTACAACAGGGGGCTGGGCACAGATCAGTGTATGGGTACAGCAGGGGGCTGGGCACAGATCAGTGTATGGGTACAGCAGGGGGCTGGGCACAGATCAGTGTATGGGTACAGCAGGGAGTGGCACCACTTGACCTGCTCAGTATTTTTATTCAGATTTTTTACATTGTTCTCCCTTATAGTGACATATTACACAGCAGATACAGATAAGATGCTGACCCCCTATAATGGGGCACTGGTCCTGATACCCCCTATAATGGGGCACTGGTCCTGATACCCCCTATAATGAGGCACTGGTCCTGCTACCCCCTAGTCCTGCTACCCCCTATAATGGGGCACTGGTCCTGATACCCCCTATAATGGGGCACTGGTCCTGATACCCCCCTATAATGGGGCACTGGTCCTGATACCCCCTATAATGGGGCACTGGTCCTGATACCCCCTATAATGGGGCACTGGTCCTGATACCCCCTATAATGGGGCACTGGTCCTGCTACCCCCTAGTCCTGCTACCCCCTATAATGGGGCACTGGTCCTGATACCCCCTATAATGGGGCACTGGTCCTGATACCCCCTATAATGGGGCACTGGTCCTGATATCCCCCTATAATGGGGCACTGGTCCTGATACCCCCCTATAATGGGGCACTGGTCCTGATACCCCCCTATAATGGGGCACTGGTCCTGATACCCCCCTATAATGGGGCACTGGTCCTGATACCCCCTATAATGGGGCACTGGTCCTGATACCCCCTATAATGGGGCACTGGTCCTGATACCCCCCTATAATGGGGCACTGGTCCTGATACCCCCTATAATGGGGCACTGGTCCTGATACCCCCTATAATGGGGCACTGGTCCTGATACCCCCTATAATGGGGCACTGGTCCTGATACCCCCTATAATGGGGCACTGGTCCTGATACCCCCTATAATGGGGCACTGGTCCTGATACCCCCTATAATGGGGCACTGGTCCTGATACCCCCTATAATGGGGCACTGGTCCTGATACCCCCAATAATGGGGCACTGGTCCTGATACCCCCTATAATGAGGCATTGGTCCCTGGCAGCCGCTAGTTCTCGTCTCCCAGATTTTGGGCTGCGGTCAGGACGGCTGCTTTGTGAATGGAACAGCAGGAGCCCAGGGCGCAGCCCCCCGCATCACTGCACCGCGCCAAGATGTCCGAGACCACGAGATTTACTCTGCACACACTTCCTAGTGACATGTGATTGGATAACAGGGGGTCTATGTAAATGTGTCATCTGCTGTCAGTGTCCACACTAGATATATATCAGCTGCCTGCTAAAGAGGTATACACTGCCCGTATACAACGGTCATACTGGTATATAGTGTATACAGCTCTGTACAGGTATATACTGCCCCTATATACTGATCATACTGGTATATAGTATATACAGCTCTGTACAGGTATATACTGCCCGTATACACCGGTCATACTGGTATATAGTATATACAGCTCTGTACAGGTATATACTGCCCGTATACACCGATCATACTGGTATATAGTGTATACAGCTCTGTACAGGTATATACTGCCCGTATACACCGATCATACTGGTATATAGTGTATACAGCTCTGTACAGGTATATACTGCCCGTATACACCGGTCATACTGGTATATAGTATATACAGCTCTGTACAGGTATATACTGCCCGTATACACCGGTCATACTGGTATATAGTGTATACAGCTCTGTACAGGTATATACTGCCCGTATACACCGTTCATACTGGTAAATAGTGTATACAGCTCTGTACAGGTATATACTGCCCGTATACACCGGTCATACTGGTATATAGTATATACAGCTCTGTACAGGTACATACTGCCCGTATACACCGGTCATACTGGTATATAGTGTATACAGCTCTGTACAGGTATACACTGCCCGTATACACCGATCATACTGGTATATAGTGTATACAGCTCTGTACAGGTATATACTGCCCGTATACACCAGTCATACTGGTATATAGTGTATACAGCTCTGTACAGGTATACACTGCCCGTATACACTGGTCATACTGGTATATAGTGTATACAGCTCTGTACAGGTATATACTGCCCGTATACACCGGTCATACTGGTATATAGTATATACAGCTCTGTACAGGTATATACTGCCCGTATACACCGGTCATACTGGTATATAGTGTATACAGCTCTGTACAGGTATATACTGCCCGTATACACCAGTCATACTGGTATATAGTGTATACAGCTCTGTACAGGTATACACTGCCCGTATACACCGATCATACTGGTATATAGTGTATACAGCTCTGTACAGGTATATACTGCCCGTATACACTGGTCATACTGGTATATAGTGTATACAGCTCTGTACAGGTATATACTGCCCGTATATACCGATCATACTGGTATATAGTGTATACAGCTCTGTACAGGTATATACTGCCCGTATACACTGGTCATACTGGTATATAGTGTATACAGCTCTGTACAGGTATATACTGCCCGTATACACCGTTCATACTGGTATATAGTGTATACAGCTCTGTACAGGTATATACTGCCCGTATACACCGGTCATACTGGTATATAGTGTATACAGCTCTGTACAGGTATATACTGCCCGTATACACTGGTCATACTGGTATATAGTGTATACAGCTCTGTACAGGTATATACTGCCCGTATACACCGGTCATACTGGTATATAGTGTATACAGCTCTGTACAGGTATATACTGCCCATATACACTGGTCAGACTGGTATATAGTGTATACAGCTCTGTACAGGTATACACTGCCCGTATACACCGATCATACTGGTATATAGTGTATACAGCTCTGTACAGGTATATACTGCCCGTATACACCGATCATACTGGTATATAGTATATACAGCTCTGTACAGGTATATACTGCCCGTATACACCGATCATACTGGTATATAGTGTATACAGCTCTGTACAGGTATATACTGCCCGTATACACTGGTCATACTGGTATATAGTGTATACAGCTCTGTACAGGTATATACTGCCCGTATACACCGATCATACTGGTATATAGTGTATACAGCTCTGTACAGGTATATACTGCCCGTATACACCGGTCATATTGGTATATAGTGTATACAGCTCTGTACAGGAATATACTGCCCGTATACATCGGTCATACTGGTATATAGTGTATACAGCTCTGTACAGGTATATACTGCCCGTATACACCCGACATACTGGTGTATAGTATATACAGCTCTGTACAGGTATATACTGCCCGTATACACCAATCATACTGGTATATAGTGTATACAGCTCTGTACATGTATATACTGCCCTTATATATACTGATCATACTGGTATATAGTGTATACAGCTCTGTACAGGTATATACTGCCCGTATACACAGATCATACTGGTATACAGTATATACAGCTCTGTACAGGTATATACTGCCCGTATACACCGGTCATATTGGTATATAGTGTATACAGCTCTGTACAGGAATATACTGCCCGTATACACTGGTCATACTGGTATATAGTGTATACAGCTCTGTACAGGTATATACTGCCCGTATACACCGGTCATACTGGTATATAGTGTATACAGCTCTGTACAGGTATATACTGCCCTATATACTGATCATACTGGTATATAGTGTATACAGCTCTGTACAGGTATATACTGCCCGTAAACACCGATCATACTGGTATATAGTATATACAGCTCTGTACAGGTATATACTGCCCGTATACACCGTTCATACTGGTATATAGTGTATACAGCTCTGTACAGGTATATACTGCCCGTATACACCGGTCATACTGGTATATAGTGTATACAGCTCTGTACAGGTATATACTGCCCGTATACACTGGTCATACTGGTATATAGTGTATACAGCTCTGTACAGGTATATACTGCCCGTATACACCGGTCATACTGGTATATAGTGTATACAGCTCTGTACAGGTATATACTGCCCGTATACACTGGTCATACTGGTATATAGTGTATACAGCTCTGTACAGGTATACACTGCCCGTATACACCGATCATACTGGTATATAGTGTATACAGCTCTGTACAGGTATATACTGCCCGTATACACCGATCATACTGGTATATAGTATATACAGCTCTGTACAGGTATATACTGCCCGTATACACCGATCATACTGGTATATAGTGTATACAGCTCTGTACAGGTATATACTGCCCGTATACACTGGTCATACTGGTATATAGTGTATACAGCTCTGTACAGGTATATACTGCCCGTATACACCGATCATACTGGTATATAGTGTATACAGCTCTGTACAGGTATATACTGCCCGTATACACCGGTCATATTGGTATATAGTGTATACAGCTCTGTACAGGAATATACTGCCCGTATACATCGGTCATACTGGTATATAGTGTATACAGCTCTGTACAGGTATATACTGCCCGTATACACCCGACATACTGGTGTATAGTATATACAGCTCTGTACAGGTATATACTGCCCGTATACACCAATCATACTGGTATATAGTGTATACAGCTCTGTACATGTATATACTGCCCTTATATATACTGATCATACTGGTATATAGTGTATACAGCTCTGTACAGGTATATACTGCCCGTATACACAGATCATACTGGTATACAGTATATACAGCTCTGTACAGGTATACACTGCCCGTATACACCTATCATACTGGTATATACTGTATACAGCTCTGTACAGGTATATACTGCCCTATATACTGATCATACTGGTATATAGTGTATACAGCTCTGTACAGGTATATACTGCCCGTAAACACCGATCATACTGGTATATAGTATATACAGCTCTGTACAGGTATATACTGCCCCTATATACTGATCATACTGGTATATAGTGTATACAGCTCTGTACATGTATATACTGCCATTATATATACTGATCATACTGGTATATAGTGTATACAGCTCTGTACAGGTATATACTGCCCGTATACACAGATCATACTGGTATATAGTATATACAGCTCTGTACAGGTATACACTGCCCGTATACACCGATCATACTGGTATATACTGTATACAGCTCTGTACAGGTATATACTGCCCTATATACTGATCATACTGGTATATAGTGTATACAGCTCTGTACAGGTATATACTGCCCGTATACACCGATCATACTGGTATATAGTGTATATACTGCCCCTATATACTCATCATACTGGTATATAGTGTATACAGCTCTGTACAGGTATATACTGCCCCTATATACTCACCATACTGGTATATAGTGTATACAGCTCTTTACAGGTATATACTGCCCCTATATACTGATCATACTGGTATATAGTGTATACAGCTCTGTACAGGTATATACTGCCCGTATACACCGATCATACTGGTATATAGTATATACAGCTCTGTACAGGTATATACTGCCCGTATACACCAATCATACTGGTATATAGTGTATACAGCTCTGTACATGTATATACTGCCCCTATATACTGATCATACTGGTATATAGTATATACAGGTCTGTACAGGTATATACTGCCCGTATACACCGGTCATACTGGTATATAGTATATACAGCTCTGTACAGGTATATACTGCCCCTATATACTGATCATACTGGTATATAGTATATACAGCTCTGTACAGGTATACACCGATCATACTGGTATATAGTATATACAGCTCTGTACAGGTATATACTGCCCCTATATACTGATCATACTGGTATATAGTGTATACAGCTCTGTACAGGTATATACTGCCCGTATACACCGATCATACTGGTATATAGTGTATACAGCTCTGTACAGGTATATACTGCCCGTATACACCGATCATACTGGTATATAGTATATACAGCTCTGTACAGGTATATACTGCCCGTATACACCGATCATACTGGTATATAGTGTATACAGCTCTGTACAGGTATATACTGCCCGTATACACCGATCATACTGGTATATAGTGTATACAGCTCTGTACAGGTATATACTGCCCCTATATACTGATCATACTGGTATATAGTATATACAGCTCTGTACAGGTATACACCGATCATACTGGTATATAGTATATACAGCTCTTTACAGGTATATACTGCCCCTATATACTGATCATACTGGTATATAGTATATACGGCTCTGTACAGGTATATACTGATCATACTGGTATATAGTGTATACAGCTCTGTACAGGTATATACTGCCCGTATACACCAGTCATACTGGTATATAGTGTATACAGCTCTGTACAGGTATATACTGCCCGTATATACCGATCATACTGGTATATAGTGTATACAGCTCTGTACAGGTATACACTGCCCGTATACACCGGTCATATTGGTATATAGTGTATACAGCTCTGTACAGGTATACACTGCCCGTATACACCGATCATACTGGTATATAGTGTATACAGCTCTGTACAGGTATACACTGCCCGTATACACCGATCATACTGGTATATAGTGTATACAGCTCTGTACAGGTATATACTGCCCGTATACACCGATCATACTGGTATATAGTGTATACAGCTCTGTACAGGTATATACTGCCCGTATACACCGGTCATACTGGTATATAGTGTATACAGCTCTGTACAGGTATATACTGCCCGTATACACCGTTCATACTGGTAAATAGTGTATACAGCTCTGTACAGGTATATACTGCCCGTATACACCGGTCATACTGGTATATAGTATATACAGCTCTGTACAGGTACATACTGCCCGTATACACCGGTCATACTGGTATATAGTGTATACAGCTCTGTACAGGTATACACTGCCCGTATACACCGATCATACTGGTATATAGTGTATACAGCTCTGTACAGGTATATACTGCCCGTATACACCGGTCATACTGGTATATAGTGTATACAGCTCTGTACAGGTATACACTGCCCGTATACACTGGTCATACTGGTATATAGTGTATACAGCTCTGTACAGGTATATACTGCCCGTATACACCGGTCATACTGGTATATAGTATATACAGCTCTGTACAGGTATATACTGCCCGTATACACCGGTCATACTGGTATATAGTGTATACAGCTCTGTACAGGTATATACTGCCCGTATACACCAGTCATACTGGTATATAGTGTATACAGCTCTGTACAGGTATACACTGCCCGTATACACCGATCATACTGGTATATAGTGTATACAGCTCTGTACAGGTATATACTGCCCGTATACACTGGTCATACTGGTATATAGTGTATACAGCTCTGTACAGGTATATACTGCCCGTATATACCGATCATACTGGTATATAGTGTATACAGCTCTGTACAGGTATATACTGCCCGTATACACTGGTCATACTGGTATATAGTGTATACAGCTCTGTACAGGTATATACTGCCCGTATACACCGTTCATACTGGTATATAGTGTATACAGCTCTGTACAGGTATATACTGCCCGTATACACCGGTCATACTGGTATATAGTGTATACAGCTCTGTACAGGTATATACTGCCCGTATACACTGGTCATACTGGTATATAGTGTATACAGCTCTGTACAGGTATATACTGCCCGTATACACCGGTCATACTGGTATATAGTGTATACAGCTCTGTACAGGTATATACTGCCCGTATACACTGGTCATACTGGTATATAGTGTATACAGCTCTGTACAGGTATACACTGCCCGTATACACCGATCATACTGGTATATAGTGTATACAGCTCTGTACAGGTATATACTGCCCGTATACACCGATCATACTGGTATATAGTATATACAGCTCTGTACAGGTATATACTGCCCGTATACACCGATCATACTGGTATATAGTGTATACAGCTCTGTACAGGTATATACTGCCCGTATACACTGGTCATACTGGTATATAGTGTATACAGCTCTGTACAGGTATATACTGCCCGTATACACCGATCATACTGGTATATAGTGTATACAGCTCTGTACAGGTATATACTGCCCGTATACACCGGTCATATTGGTATATAGTGTATACAGCTCTGTACAGGAATATACTGCCCGTATACATCGGTCATACTGGTATATAGTGTATACAGCTCTGTACAGGTATATACTGCCCGTATACACCCGACATACTGGTGTATAGTATATACAGCTCTGTACAGGTATATACTGCCCGTATACACCAATCATACTGGTATATAGTGTATACAGCTCTGTACATGTATATACTGCCCTTATATATACTGATCATACTGGTATATAGTGTATACAGCTCTGTACAGGTATATACTGCCCGTATACACAGATCATACTGGTATACAGTATATACAGCTCTGTACAGGTATATACTGCCCGTATACACCGGTCATATTGGTATATAGTGTATACAGCTCTGTACAGGAATATACTGCCCGTATACACTGGTCATACTGGTATATAGTGTATACAGCTCTGTACAGGTATATACTGCCCGTATACACCGGTCATACTGGTATATAGTGTATACAGCTCTGTACAGGTATATACTGCCCTATATACTGATCATACTGGTATATAGTGTATACAGCTCTGTACAGGTATATACTGCCCGTATACACCGATCATACTGGTATATAGTATATACAGCTCTGTACAGGTATATACTGCCCGTATACACCGTTCATACTGGTATATAGTATATACAGCTCTGTACAGGTATATACTGCCCGTATACACCGGTCATACTGGTATATAGTGTATACAGCTCTGTACAGGTATATACTGCCCGTATACACTGGTCATACTGGTATATAGTGTATACAGCTCTGTACAGGTATACACTGCCCGTATACACCGATCATACTGGTATATAGTGTATACAGCTCTGTACAGGTATATACTGCCCGTATACACCGATCATACTGGTATATAGTATATACAGCTCTGTACAGGTATATACTGCCCGTATACACCGATCATACTGGTATATAGTGTATACAGCTCTGTACAGGTATATACTGCCCGTATACACTGGTCATACTGGTATATAGTGTATACAGCTCTGTACAGGTATATACTGCCCGTATACACCGATCATACTGGTATATAGTGTATACAGCTCTGTACAGGTATATACTGCCCGTATACACCGGTCATATTGGTATATAGTGTATACAGCTTTGTACAGGAATATACTGCCCGTATACATCGGTCATACTGGTATATAGTGTATACAGCTCTGTACAGGTATATACTGCCCGTATACACCCGACATACTGGTGTATAGTATATACAGCTCTGTACAGGTATATACTGCCCGTATACACCAATCATACTGGTATATAGTGTATACAGCTCTGTACATGTATATACTGCCCTTATATATACTGATCATACTGGTATATAGTGTATACAGCTCTGTACAGGTATATACTGCCCGTATACACAGATCATACTGGTATACAGTATATACAGCTCTGTACAGGTATACACTGCCCGTATACACCGATCATACTGGTATATACTGTATACAGCTCTGTACAGGTATATACTGCCCTATATACTGATCATACTGGTATATAGTGTATACAGCTCTGTACAGGTATATACTGCCCGTAAACACCGATCATACTGGTATATAGTATATACAGCTCTGTACAGGTATATACTGCCCCTATATACTGATCATACTGGTATATAGTGTATACAGCTCTGTACATGTATATACTGCCATTATATATACTGATCATACTGGTATATAGTGTATACAGCTCTGTACAGGTATATACTGCCCGTATACACAGATCATACTGGTATATAGTATATACAGCTCTGTACAGGTATACACTGCCCGTATACACCGATCATACTGGTATATACTGTATACAGCTCTGTACAGGTATATACTGCCCTATATACTGATCATACTGGTATATAGTGTATACAGCTCTGTACAGGTATATACTGCCCGTATACACCGATCATACTGGTATATAGTGTATATACTGCCCCTATATACTCATCATACTGGTATATAGTGTATACAGCTCTGTACAGGTATATACTGCCCCTATATACTCACCATACTGGTATATAGTGTATACAGCTCTTTACAGGTATATACTGCCCCTATATACTGATCATACTGGTATATAGTGTATACAGCTCTGTACAGGTATATACTGCCCGTATACACCGATCATACTGGTATATAGTATATACAGCTCTGTACAGGTATATACTGCCCGTATACACCAATCATACTGGTATATAGTGTATACAGCTCTGTACATGTATATACTGCCCCTATATACTGATCATACTGGTATATAGTATATACAGGTCTGTACAGGTATATACTGCCCGTATACACCGGTCATACTGGTATATAGTATATACAGCTCTGTACAGGTATATACTGCCCCTATATACTGATCATACTGGTATATAGTATATACAGCTCTGTACAGGTATACACCGATCATACTGGTATATAGTATATACAGCTCTGTACAGGTATATACTGCCCCTATATACTGATCATACTGGTATATAGTGTATACAGCTCTGTACAGGTATATACTGCCCGTATACACCGATCATACTGGTATATAGTGTATACAGCTCTGTACAGGTATATACTGCCCGTATACACCGATCATACTGGTATATAGTATATACAGCTCTGTACAGGTATATACTGCCCGTATACACCGATCATACTGGTATATAGTGTATACAGCTCTGTACAGGTATATACTGCCCGTATACACCGATCATACTGGTATATAGTGTATACAGCTCTGTACAGGTATATACTGCCCCTATATACTGATCATACTGGTATATAGTATATACAGCTCTGTACAGGTATACACCGATCATACTGGTATATAGTATATACAGCTCTTTACAGGTATATACTGCCCCTATATACTGATCATACTGGTATATAGTATATACGGCTCTGTACAGGTATATACTGATCATACTGGTATATAGTGTATACAGCTCTGTACAGGTATATACTGCCCGTATACACCAGTCATACTGGTATATAGTGTATACAGCTCTGTACAGGTATATACTGCCCGTATATACCGATCATACTGGTATATAGTGTATACAGCTCTGTACAGGTATACACTGCCCGTATACACCGATCATACTGGTATATAGTGTATACAGCTCTGTACAGGTATACACTGCCCGTATACACCGATCATACTGGTATATAGTGTATACAGCTCTGTACAGGTATATACTGCCCGTATACACCGATCATACTGGTATATAGTGTATACAGCTCTGTACAGGTATATACTGCCCGTATACACCGGTCATACTGGTATATAATGTATACAGCTCTGTACAGGTATATACTGCCCGTATACACCGATCATACTGGTATATAGTGTATACAGCTCTGTACAGGTATATACTGCCCGTAGACACCGGTCATACTGGTATATAGTGTATACAGCTCTGTACAGGTATATACTGCCCGTATACACCGGTCATACTGGTATATAGTGTATACAGCTCTGTACAGGTATACACTGCCCGTATACACCGATCATACTGGTATATAGTGTATACAGCTCTGTACAGGTATATACTGCCCGTATACACCGGTCATACTGGTATATAGTGTATACAGCTCTGTACAGGTATACACTGCCCGTATACACCGATCATACTGGTATATAGTGTATACAGCACTATACAGGAATTTACTGCCCCTATATACTGATCATAGTGGTACATAGTGTATACAGCTCTGTACAGGTATATACTGCCCTTATATATACTGATCATACTGGTATATAGTGTATACAGCTCTGTACAGGTATATACTGCCCCTATATACTGATCATACTGGTATATAGTATATACAGCTCTGTACAGGTATATACTGATCATACTGGTATATAGTGTATACAGCTCTGTACAGGTATATACTGCCCGTATACACCGGTCATACTGGTATATAGTGTATACAGCTCTGTACAGGTATATACTGCCCGTATACACCGGTCATACTGGTATATAGTGTATACAGCTCTGTACAGGTATACACTGCCCGTATACACCGATCATATTGGTATATAGTGTATACAGCTCTGTACAGGTATACACTGCCCGTATACACCGATCATACTGGTATATAGTGTATACAGCTCTGTACAGGTATATACTGCCCGTATACACCGATCATACTGGTATATAGTGTATACAGCTCTGTACAGGTATATACTGCCCGTATACACCGGTCATACTGGTATATAATGTATACAGCTCTGTACAGGTATATACTGCCCGTATACACCGGTCATACTGGTATACAGTGTATACAGCTCTGTACAGGTATACACTGCCCGTATACACCGATCATATTGGTATATAGTGTATACAGCTCTGTACAGGTATACACTGCCCGTATACACCGATCATACTGGTATATAGTGTATACAGCTCTGTACAGGTATATACTGCCCGTATACACCGATCATACTGGTATATAGTGTATACAGCTCTGTACAGGTATATACTGCCCGTATACACCGGTCATACTGGTATATAATGCATACAGCTCTGTACAGGTATATACTGCCCGTATACACCGATCATACTGGTATATAGTGTATACAGCTCTGTACAGGTATATACTGCCCGTATACACCGGTCATACTGGTATATAGTGTATACAGCTCTGTACAGGTATATACTGCCCGTATACACCGGTCATACTGGTATATAGTATATACAGCTCTGTACAGGTATATACTGCCCGTATACACCGGTCATACTGGTATATAGTGTATACAGCTCTGTACAGGTATACACTGCCCGTATACACCGGTCATACTGGTATATAGTGTATACAGCACTATACAGGAATTTACTGCCCCTATATACTGATCATAGTGGTACATAGTGTATACAGCTCTGTACAGGTATATACTGCCCGTATACACCGGACATACTGGTATATAGTGTATACAGCTCTGTACAGGTATATACTGCCCTTATATATACTGATCATACTGGTATATAGTGTATACAGCTCTGTACAGGTATATACTGCCCCTATATACTGATCATACTGGTATATAGTGTATACAGCTCTGTACAGGTATATACTGCCCGTATACACCGATCATACTGGTATATAGTATATACAGCTCTGTACATGTATATACTGCCCTTATATATACTGATCATACTGGTATATAGTGTATACAGCTCTGTACAGGTATATACTGCCCGTATACACCGGTCATACTGGTATATAGTATATACAGCTCTGTACAGGTATATACTGCCCCTATATACTGATCATACTGGTATATAGTATATACAGCTATGTACAGGTATATACTGATCATACTGGTAGATAGTGTATACAGCTCTGTACAAGTGAACCCCCGGAAATGTATCCCATAGATGACGTCATCTGTACAGGTGAGCTCCCGGAAGTGCTTCCCTCACACCTCTTGTACAGGTGACTCCGGATATGACGTGCATGGGCGGTTTCGGGTGTTCCCGGAAGTGTTGTCTCAGGTGTGTGGGCGGGGCCGCGTGTGTGGGCGGGGCCGGCGAGTTTCGGGCAGGTGAGACGCGTTCTGTATCAATTTGTATTATTATCGATCAGGTACAGATGAGGGCGGCGCGTGACGGCGGGTGACAGGTGATCGGGTGTGTGTGGGGGAGATTCGGGTGTGTTTGGGGACAGGTGCAGCCATCCCTTCCACCTGTGCACTAGGTCTGCTGGGACTTCTAGTTCTCCCTTTTAAAATTTAGATTTATGTGTATATTTATGTATTTTTGATCTAATTTCATTATGACAGTGTTTCCCAACCAGAGCACCTCCAGCTGTTTCAAAACTACAACTCCCAGCCTTCGGCTGTCTGGGCATTCTGGGAGATGTAGTTTTGCAACAGCTGGAGGCTCTCTGGTTGGGAAACACTGTCTTATGGGAGTTGTAAGAAACTCAAAAAAAAATAAAAAATTATATATATAATAAAATGTATTTATTAATTAATTTTTATTTTGGGGGGGGAAATGGTGTGTATTTTTATATATTTTTTTTGGGGGGAGGTGTTTGCGCAAAAATGTTTAACATTTGTAAAAAAAAAAAAAAAAAAAAAAAAAAAAGTCACTATTGATAAATCCCCAAGCGTCACAAAAAGCCAAATTCTGCTTCTTTTTGACCCAACTGCGCCAAATTTTGCATATATTGAGGGATAAAAACGTAGAGGATAAAACGCCAAAACTAGAATGCCTGTACACACTATTGTTTTCTTTTTTTTTTTTTTTTTTGGGGGGGGGGGGGGGGGGGGGGTTGAAAGAAGCCACAAAAACTGCATCTTGGGAGCAAATAAAAAAGAGGGTACAGACATGTACCATTGTGTCTCCAGCTGTTGTAAAACTACAACTCCCAGCATGCCCAGACAGCCGAAGGCTGTCCGGGCATGCTGGGAGTTGTAGTTTGGCTAGAGCTGGAGGCACCCCTGGTTGGGAAACACTATATACTACTATATAGTCCAACATGCTAGGAGTTGTAGTTTTGCAACAGCTGGAGGCGCCCTGGTTGGAAAACACTGATCTATGGTATGCTAAGTAATTTTCCGCCATATTTAATGCCTCTTTCTTCCTAGGAGTTGCACCCCTGGGCGCTTATAGACCGAGTGGAATATTGGCCTTGATGGATCCGTCTACACTGCTGCTGCCGCTCTTCGTCGCTCTGTCCGGTCTGTGCCTGGCATTAGGTGAGTGGTTAGGTGTATATATGTGTGTGTATATATATGTGTGTGTGTATATATATATTTAAAGAAGCAAGTTTTATTTATTTTTTCCCATATCATGCACACCCATCATCATTAGTCCTACAGTGCCATCTGTTTTATGCCAGCACAGCTGCATGTGATTTTTCACTGTAACTGGGTCATGTGATCACCAGTCTGACCAACAAAAAATGAGTGTTTAATGTGTTGGAGGATGTGATCAGTCCTGGGTCAGCTGACTTCCTGTGACTACAGAATGACCTCATTGCCTATCAGATTCCTCCTGTTCTCTCCAGCTCTATCTATATACTGCTGCTATATTTATAGGATCTGGATATTTAGTAACACCTCCCCTTCACCTCTATCTGTATACTGCTGCTATTTCTATGGGATCAGGATATATAGTAGTGATACACCTTCCCTCCAGCTCTACCTGTATAGTGATGCAGCTATCTTTATAGGATGAGGATATGCAGTAGCTATACACCTCCCCGTCTAGCTCTATCTTTATACTGCTGCTATCTCTATGGGATCATAAATTAGTTATATACCTCTCCTGAACCTCTCTATATACTGCTGCTGCTGTCTCTATGGGATCAGGTTATATAGTTTTACACCTCCCCCTCCAGCTCTATCTGTATACTGCTGCTATCTCTATGGGATCAGGATATATAGTAATTAAACACCTTCCCTCCCGCTCTATGGGGGGGGGGAGATTTATGAAAACATGTGCAGAGGAAAGCTTGCCTAGTTGCCCATAGCAGCCAATCAGATTGCTTCTTTCATTTTGCAGAGGCCTTGTTAAAAATGAAAGAAGCGATCTGATTGGTTGCTATGGGCAACTGGGCAAGCTTTCCTCTGCACAGGTTTTGATAAATCTTCCCTTTTGTGTATACTGCTGCTATATTTATAGGATCTGGATAAAGTATAAAATATATAGTAGTTATACACATCTCCTCCAGCTCTACCTGTATACTGCTGCTATCTCTATGGGATCAGACTATATAGTAGTTATACACATCTCCTCCAGCTCTATCTGTATACTGCTGCAGCTATCTCAATGGGATCAGTATATATAGTAGTTATACACATCTCCTCCAACTCTATCTGTGTACTGCTGCTGCTATCTCAATGGGATCAGGATATATAGTATTTATACACCTCCCCTCCAGCTCTATCTGTATACTGCTGTTGTTATCTCTATAGGATCAGGATATATAGTAGTTATACACCTCTCCTCCAGCTCTATCTGTATACTGCTGCTGCTATCTTTATGGGTTCTGGCTATATAGTAGTTATTCACCTCCCCTCCAGCTCTATCTGTATACTGCTGCAACCTCTATGGAATCAGAATATATAGAAATTATATATCTCCCATAAAGGTTTGTTCACACATTGCGTTTCATGCTGAAATTGTTGGTTTTCTCAAGATCGCAGCAAAAATTTAGTTTTACTGCTATTGTGCAAATCAGCTTACAAATGTGACAAAAATGCCCCTGTAGACTGCACAAAATGTGACCTCCCCCCCCTCCCCTTACACTGTATAGTGTCATATGTATACTATATAATACTGCACTGAGACTGTATATATAGTATACACCAGTGGTCTCCAATCTGCGGACCTCCAGATATTGCAAAACTACAACTCCCAGCATGCCCGGACAGCCAACGGCTGTCCGGGCATGCTGGGAGTTGTAGTTTTGCAACATCTGGAGGTCTCCAGATTGGAGACCACTGGTGTATACTATATAATTAGAGATGAGCGAACTTACAGTAAATTCGATTCGTCATGAACTTCTCGGCTCAGCAGTTGATTGCTTATCCTGCATAAATGAGTTCAGCTTTCAGGTGCTCCTGTGGGCTGGAAAAGGTGGATACAGTCCTAGGAGACTCTTTCCTAGGACTGTATCCACCTTTTCCAGCCCACCGGAAAGCTGAACTAATTTATGCAGGAAAAGTCATCAACTGCCGAGCCGAGAAGTTCGTGACGAATCGAATTTACTGTAAGTTCGCTCATCTCTATATATATAATGCTGGGAGTTGTAGTTTTGCAACATCTGGAGGTCTCCAGGTTGGAGACCACTGGTGTATACTATATAATGCTGGGAGTTGTAGTTTGGCAACATCTGGAGGCCTCCAGGTTGGAGACCACTGGTGTATACTATATAATGCTGGGAGTTGTAGTTTAGCAACATCTGGAGGTCTCCAGGTTGGAGACCACTGGTGTATACTATATAATGCTGGGAGTTGTAGTTTGGCAACATCTGGAGGCCTCCAGGTTGGAGACCACTGGTGTATACTATATAATGCTGGGAGTTGTAGTTTGGCAACATCTGGAGGTCTCCAGGTTGGAGACCACTGGTATATACTATATAATGCTGGGAGTTGTAGTTTGGCAACATCTGGAGGTCTCCAGGTTGGAGACCACTGGTGTATACTATTTAATGCTGGGAGTTGTAGTTATGCAACATCTGGAGGCCTCCAGGTTGGAGACCACTGGTGTATACTATATAATGCTTGGAGTTGTAGTTTGGCAACATCTGGAGGCCTCCAGGTTGGAGACCACTGGTGTATACTATTTAATGCTGGGAGTTGTAGTTATGCAACATCTGGAGGCCTCCAGGTTGGAGACCACTGGTGTATACTATATAATGCTGGGAGTTGTAGTTTAGCAACATCTGGAGGCCTCCAGGTTGGAGACCACTGGTGTATACTATATAATGCTGGGAGTTGTAGTTTAGCAACATCTGGAGGCCTCCAGGTTGGAGACCACTGGTGTTATACTATATAATGCTGGGAGTTGTAGTTTAGCAACATCTGGAGGCCTCCAGGTTGGAGACCACTGGTGTATACTATATAATGCTGGGAGTTGTAGTTTAGCAACATCTGGAGGCCTCCAGGTTGGAGACCACTGGTATACACTTTTGTTGATGTCCACATCATTGTGTCACAGTTTCTCATCCTTCTGTGACTTATTCTCTTTCAACGTCTCTTCCTCCTCCAGACGGTTTCTGCCTTATGTAAATTCCCGATGTGTCATTAGATTGTGAATCATTGCCGCGGTGGGGGAGGGTGACTATATATAAAGTATGTGACCCCCCCCCCCCCCCCCCTGACACTCATACAGTGACACATTGCTTTTGTATACCTTTTTGCTGTTGTTCATTGTATGTATGATACTTTTATGGTTGTTATTCCTGATATCGAAGGAACGTCGGGGAAATGTCTGTGCGGGTGTCAGGTAGTTTATTGTTTATAAGCTGAGATCCGACCGCCGTCCTTCCAGATTCCCGTTCTGTCCGGGACCGGCTGCCAAGCCTCCAGCTGCCTCCTGTAAAGCCTTTGTACCTGCGCCATCTAATAACCCTGCTGTATATCTGTCTGTCTCGGGATCAAGTAGTGTTCAGTCACGAGACTGGTATATGGCAGAGAGATACAGATTGGGGGGATTAAGTGCTGCACGTGACAGGCATACCTGAGCTTACACATATAACTGGAAGTTGGGAAATGTTTAGGTGGGAGGAGGGTCCGGCGGTATCTCAGCGTAGACGACGTCCCGCTTGGCTGATCGCTTTTTACCTTATTTGCCAACTTTTGAGAGAGGATGTTGGAGAAGAATAGAAGGTGGTGCGTGCAGCACACTGTAGTTTCTGGGCTATAAGCACTGCCCACCTACAGACTACACGCCGCCACCTGTAGATACAGACTACACACCAGACCCCCTAACATACAGACTCCATATCTGATAGCATAAGCTAATACAGGCCCCAGACCAGATAGCATTCACTCGTACAGACTGCAAACCAGAACCATAAACACATACCCCAGACCCCTAAACACATAGATTGAAGCTCACATACCCCAGACCAGACCCCTAAACACATAGATTGAAGCTTACAGACCACTGACCAGACCCCCTAAATACATACCTACTACACGTCATTGCCTAAACACATTAAAACTTCACAACATATAATTCAGACCACAAATCGGACCCCCTCAGTGCATACAGACTGCAGATCAGTCCCCCTAAACCAATACAGTTCACGCACCAGTCCTCTAACAACGTACAGACCCCAGATCTGATGGCGTAAGTTAATACAGGCCCCAGACCAGATAGAATTCACTCGTACAGACTGCATACAAGACCCCTAAACACATAGATTGAAGCTTACAGACCCCAGACCAGACCCCCTAAATACATACCTACTACACATCATTGCCTAAACACATACAGACTGCAGACCAGACTACCCTAAACAAATAAAAACTTCACACCCTACAATTCAGACCACAAATCAGACCCCCTCAGTGCATACATACTGCAGATCAGTCCCCCTAAACCCATAGAGACCAGGCACCAGGCCTCTAACAACATACAGACCCCCGATCTGAACGCATAAGCTAATACAGGCCCCAGACCAGAAAGAATTTAGTCATACAGACTGCAGACCAGACCCCTACGCACATAGACCACAGACCAGGACTCCTGAACAAATGCAATCCACAGACCAGATTCTTAAAGGGGTACTCTGTTGCTCAGAGTTTTGAACAAACTGTTGCGAACGCTGGAGCCTGTGCCGGGAGCTCGTGCCGTCACGCCCCGCCCCCTCACTGCAAGTCTATGGGAGGGGCGTGAGGGCTGTCACGCCCCCACCCATAGACTTGCATTGAGGGGGCGGGGCCATGACGTCACGAGCTCCCGACTCCAGCATTCGGAATAGTTTGTTCCAAACGCTGAGCAGTGGAGTACTCCTTTAACAACGTACTGACCCCAGATCTGATGGCCTAAATGCTTATAGATGGCAGACTAGACCTCCTATAGGCATACAGACCACACACCATTACCTAAACACATACAGACTGCAGATCAGACCCCTAAACACATAGGGGGAGATTTATAAAAAAAAAAACTGTGCGGAGGAAAAGTGGTGCAGTTGCCATAGCAACCAATCAGATCGCTTATTTCATTTTTCAGAGGCCTTTTTAATAAAAAGCAATCTGGTTGCTATGGGCAACTGGTCCACTTTACCTCTGCACAAGTTTTGATAATTCTCCCCATAGTCTGCAGACCAGGGCTCATAAACAAATATACGCCAAAGACCAGATACATACAGACCCCAAATATAATGGCATCAACAAATACAGGCCTCAGACCAGATGGCCTAAACACATAGGGGGGAGATTTATCAAATACTGCCCATAACAACCAATCAGATCGCTTCTTTGACTTTTCAGAGGCCTTGTTTAAAATGAAAGAGGCGACCTGATTGGTTGCTATGTTTAAAGACCACAAATCAGACCCCCTAAATGCATACAGACCGCAGACCAGACCTGTCTAAACAGATACAAACTGCAAACCACACCCCTAATGCCTTAAAGGGGTACTCCGGTGGAAAACTATTTTTTTTTTTTTTCAAAATAAACTGGTGCCAGAAAGTAACATAGATTTGTAAATTACTTCTATTTAAAAATCGTAAGCCTTCCAGTACTTAGCTGCTGTATGCTCCACAGGAAGTTCTTTTCTTTTTGAATTTCTTTTCTGTCTGACCACAGTGCTCTCTGCTGACACCTCTGTCCAGAGCAGGAAAGGTTCGCTATGGGGATTTGCTCCTACTCTGGACAGTTCCTGACATGGACAAAGGTGTCAGCAGAGAGCACTGTGGTCAGACAGAAAAGAAATTCAAAAAGAAAAGAACTTCCTGTGAAGCATACAGCAGCTGATAAGTACTGGAAGGCTTACAATTTTTAAATAGAAGTAATTTATAAATCTGTTTAATGTTCTGGCACCAGTTTATTTAAAAAAAATAAAAATAAATGTTTTTCAGTTGAGTACCCCTTTAAGGCATTCAGACCACAGTCCCGACCCCCTCAACACATCCATACTGCAGACCAGACCCCCTAAACTCATACAGACCACACCAGTCCTCTACCAATATACAGACCCAGAACTGATGGCATAAAGCAGTGAAAGTCCCAGACCCCTCAAACATATACAGACCCCAGACCAGACCCCTAACATACAGGCCCCAGACCTGATGACGTAAGCACCTTCAGACCACAGTCCAAATCCCCTAAACACAACCAGACTGCAGACCAGACCCCCTAACAACATACAGGTCCAGATCTGATGACCTAAGCACCTTCAGACCATAGTCCCGACCTCCTCAACACAACCAGACTGCAGACCATACCCCCTAACAACATACAGGCCCCAGATCTGATGACCTAAGCACCTTCAGACCGCAGTCCAAATCCCCTAAACACAACCAGACTGCAGACCATACCCCCTAACCACATACAGGCCCCAGATCTAATGACCTAAGCACCTTCAGACCGCAGTCCAAAT
Source organism: Hyla sarda (assembly GCF_029499605.1). Taxonomy (NCBI): domain Eukaryota; kingdom Metazoa; phylum Chordata; class Amphibia; order Anura; family Hylidae; genus Hyla; species Hyla sarda. The sequence continues at coordinate 28,676,443 of NC_079192.1, read as the reverse complement.
AACCTAAACCCATCCAGACTGCAGACCAGACCCCCTAACCACATACAGGCCCCAGATCTGATGACCTAAGCACCTTCAGACCGCAGTCCAAATAACCTAAACCCATCCAGACTGCAGACCAGACCTCTAACAACATACAGGCCCCAGATCTGATGACCTAAGCACCTTCAGACCGCAGTCCAAATCCCCTAAACCCATCCAGACTGCAGACCAGACCCCCTAACAACATACAGGCCCCAGATCTGATGACCTAAGCACCTTCAGACCGCAGTCCAAATCCCCTAAACACATCCAGACCACACATCAGACTCCATATAGGCCCCAGATTTGATGACATAAACCAATACAGGCCCCAGACCAGATGGTGTAAACACATACAGACCGCAGACCAGACCCCCCAACATAGATGGAAGTCATAAATGCCAATAGCTGTGTGGTAATATAGCAATGGCCGCCGGCTGCTGACATATCTGTACTATATCTGGGCACCTCCACATATGCCTTTTAGTGAGGGATAATATATGACCGCTGGCGTACTGATGGCGCAGTGATTGTGTGCCTATGTGGAGGCGGGCGGAACGGCGTCCTCACGTCTTGTACCACACCTGGATGACTGATGGTGACATGTGGTAATAGTACAATGGCTGAACTCATAAACATCTATGGAGAAGGATTACAGCCCCAGCCTGTGTGTCCTCTCCTCACTTACTATTATTATTGTGTCCTGATACATTGGGTGGTGGCAGTATGGAGGAGGAGTTTGCAGCCTGTATCTAAGTTATTATACTGTCTGGTGTATCTAAGCCAGTGTTTCTCAACCAGGGGGCCTCCAGCTGTTGCAAAACTGCAACTCCCAGCATGCCCGGACAGCCAGAGGCTGTCCGGGCATGCTGGAAGTTGTAGTTTTGCAACAGCTGGAGGCACCCTGGTTGAGAAACATTGATCTAAGCCTATGGTGATGCTGTCACCATTTATTAAAACGCTTAATTAAAGGGGTATTCCAGGAGAAACCTTTTTATTTATTTATTTTTTATAATTATTAATAATAATAATAATATTATTATTATTATTATTTATTATTAAAAAAAAAAATATATATATATATATAATTTTTTTTATTATACTGTCTGGTGTATCTAAGCCAGTGTTTCTCAACCAGGGGGCCTCCAGCTGTTGCAAAACTGCAACTCCCAGCATTATATATAGAGATGAGCGAACTTACAGTAAATTCGATTCGTCACTTCTCGGCTCGGCAGTTGATGACTTATCCTGCATAAATTAGTTCAGCTTTCCGGTGCTCCGGTGGGCTGGAAAAGGTGGATACAGTCCTAGGAAAGAGTCTCCTAGGACTGTATCCACCTTTTCCAGCCCACCGGAGCACCTGAAAGCTGAACTCATTTATGCAGGATAAGTCATTAACTGCCGAGCCGAGAAGTTCGTGACGAATTGAATTTACTGTAAGTTCGCTCATCTCTAATTATATAGTATACACCAGTGGTCTCCAACCTGGAGACCTCCAGATGTTGCAAAACTACAACTCCCAGCCTCTGGCTGTCCGGGCATGCTGGGAGTTGTAGTTTTGCAACAGCTGGAGGCACCCTGGTTGAGAAACATTGATCTAAGCCTATGGTGATGCTGTCTGAGGAACCATTTATTAAAACGCTTAATTAAAGGGGTATTCCAGGAGAACTTTTTTTTTAATTTTTATATTATTATTATTTTATTATTTTTTAAAATGTTTAAATATATTAACTGGCTCAAAAAAGTTAAACAGATTTGTAAATTATTTTTATTAAAAAAATCTTAATCCTTCCAGTATTCTTTAGGGGTTGTATACTACAGAGGAAATGCTTTTTTTTTCTTTTTGGATTTCTCTTCTGTCACGAACACAGTGCTCTCTGCTGACCTCTGCTGTCCATTTTAGGAACTGTTTGCTGACCATTTTAGGAACTGTCCAGAGCAGGAGAAAATCTCCCATAGCAAACAGTTACTAAAATGGACAGCAGAGGTCAGCAGAGAGCACTGTGGTCGTGACAGAAGAGAAATCTGAAAAGAAAAGCATTTCCTCTGTAGTATACAGCCGCTAATAAGTACTGGAAGGATTAAGATTTATTTTTTTTTTTTTAATAGAAGTAATTTACTATAGGTGTGGAGAAGCAGAAAAGGAGAGGGCACACGAGCGAGTTACTTCACCTGTAGTAGAGATACAGTGTAGTATCTGTGGCCTACAACAACGTCTCCTGCGGGGTGCAAGTATCAATAAATGCAATGAAGAAAGCACATACGTGCACTCACCGCTCAGCGGAGACAGCTCGGTGTGGGAGTCCGGTTCACGGAAAGCTGGGTCTCGGCATCGGCGCAGGTAGATGGGCGCTCGGAGGCTACGCCGGCTGTTTCACAGCGTGCTTCTTCCGGCCTCAAGAAGCACGCATTCACGTGTGAAACAGCCGGCGTAGCCTCCGAGCGTCCATCTACCTGTGCCAATGCTGAGACTCAGCTTTCCGTGAACCGGACTCCCAGACCGAGCTGTCTCCGGTGAATGCTTTCTTCATTGCATTCATTTAAAAATCTGTTTTCATTTTCTGGCACCAGTTGGTTTAAAAAAAATAAATAAATTTAAAAAAATCCACTGGAGAACCACTTTAATCCTTCCAGTACTTATTAGCTTCTGAAGTTGAGTTGTTCTTTTCTTTCTGACAAGTGCTCTTTGCTGACACCTCTGCTTGTCTCAGAAACTGTCTGAAGCATTAGTGTTTTTTTTATGGGGATTTGCACCTGCTCTGGACACTTCCTGAGACAGAGTTGTCAGAGAGCACTATGTCAGACAGAAAAGAACTCCACTTCAGCAGCTGATAACTATTGGAAGGATTAAGATTTTGTAATAGAAGTAAATTACAAATCTGTTTAACTTTCTGGAGCGAGTTGGTATGAAAAAAGTTTTTCACTGGAGTCCCCCTTTAACGTGTGATGCGATCTGTTTCATGGGATCACATTAGATACATGGGGAGATTTATCAAAATCTGTGCAAAAGATAGTTGCTGAGTTGCCCATAGCAACCAATCAGCTCGCTTCTTTCATTTTTAACAAGTCCTCTGCAAAATGAGAGAAGCGATCTGATTGGTTGCTATGGGCGACTTTACTTTTGCACAGGTTTTGATCTCCCCCACAGTTCAGAAGACAGTATGTACAGCCTATAGTGTGTGATACTGTGTGCTGAGCCGGTATATCTAAGCTTATCGTGTGTGATACTGTGTGCTGAGCCGGTATGTCTAAGCTTATCGTGTGGGATACTGTGTGCTGAGCCGGTATGTCTAAGCTTATCGTGTGTGATACTGTGTGCTGAGTCGGTATGTCTAAGCTTATTGTGTGGGATACTGTGTGCTGAGCCGGTATGTCTAAGCTTATCGTGTGGGATACTGTGTGCTGAGCCGGTATATCTAAGCTTATCTTGTGGGATACTGTGTGCTGAGCCGGTATATCTAAGCTTATCGTGTGGGATACTGTGTGCTGAGCCGGTATATCTAAGCTTATTGTGTGGGATACTGTGTGCTGAGCCGGTATGTCTAAGCTTATCGTGTGGGATACTGTGTGCTGAGCCGGTATGTCTAAGCTTATTGTGTGGGATACTGTGTGCTGAGCCGGTATGTCTAAGCTTATCGTGTGGGATACTGTGTGCTGAGCCGGTATGTCTAAGCTTATCGTGTGTGATACTGTGTGCTGAGCCGGTATGTCTAAGCTTATCGTGTGGGATACTGTGTGCTGAGTCGGTATGTCTAAGCTTATCGTGTGGGATACTGTGTGCTGAGTCGGTATATCTAAGCTTATCGTGTGTGATACTGTGTGCTGAGCCGGTATGTCTAAGCTTATTGTGTGGGATACTGTGTGCTGAGCCGGTATGTCTAAGCTTATCGTGTGGGATACTGTGTGCTGAGCCGGTATATCTAAGCTTATCATGTGTGATACTGTGTGCTGAGCCGGTATGTCTAAGCTTATCGTGTGTGATACTGTGTGCTGAGCCGGTATGTCTAAGCTTATCGTGTGGGATACTGTGTGCTGAGCCGGTATGTCTAAGCTTATTGTGTGGGATACTGTGTGCTGAGCCGGTATGTCTAAGCTTATTGTATGGGATACTGTGTGCTGAGCCGGTATGTCTAAGCTTATCGTGTGTGATACTGTGTGCTGAGCCGGTATGTCTAAGCTTATTGTATGGGATACTGTGTGCTGAGCCGGTATGTCTAAGCTTATCGTGTGGGATACTGTGTGCTGAGCAGGTATGTCTAAGCTTATTGTGTGGGATACTGTGTGCTGAGCCGGTATGTCTAAGCTTATCGTGTGTGATACTGTGTGCTGAGCCGGTATGTCTAAGCTTATCGTGTGTGATACTGTGTGCTGAGCCGGTATGTCTAAGCTTATCGTGTGGGATACTGTGTGCTGAGCAGGTATGTCTAAGCTTATTGTGTGGGATACTGTGTGCTGAGCCGGTATGTCTAAGCTTATCCTGTGTAAATCTTTCTGCTAAACTCGTATATCTAAGCCTATCGTGTGTGATACGACTACATACACCGCTCGGCAGACCAGATCACACAATAGACATACAAATTCAGCACACAGTATCACGCTTGCTTAGATACATAAATCGGCTCACACATACCAGCTCAGTACACAATATCACTCTTGCTTGGATACATAACCCAGCACACAGTATCGCACAAAATAGGCTTACATACACCGCTCCGCAGACTATATCATGTCTGAAACATAGCTCAGCAGACTGTATTACACGTGACCGGCTTAGATACACTGGTCCAGTAGCACAACATCCCACGTGAGATTTAAACACAACAGCTCAGCAGACGTTATCACAGATGATAGGCTTAGATACAACATATCAACAGGCAGTATCACACATTTGCTGAGCTGTGTATCTAAGCCAATCATATCAATTTGTCTTATGATCTGATATATCTAAGCCTAATGTGTGATATGGTCTGGTGAGCTCTGTATTACATATTGCTTTGTATCCAACATGATAGGCTTAGATACACAGCTCGACACATGATATGGTCTGCCGAGCTGTGTATGTAAGCCTATTATGTATCTAAGCATAGCTAGTGTGATAGGCCTACATACAGTACAGACCAAAAGTTTGGGCACCTTCTCATTCAGAGTTTTCTTTATTTTCATGACTATGAATATTGTAGATTCGCACTGAAGGCATCAAAACTATGAATTAACACATGTGGAATTATAGACATAACAAAAAAGTGTGAAACAACTGAAAATCTGTCATATTCTAGGTTCTAGACACCTTTTTTGCTTTGATTACTGCTTTGCACACTCTTGGCATTCTCTTCATGAGCTTCAAGAGGTAGTCACCTGAAATGGTTTTCCAACAGTCTTGAAGGAGTTCCCATGATGCTTAGCACTTGTTGGCCCTTTTTGCCTTCACTCTGTGGTCCAGCTCACCCCAAACCATCTGGATTGGGTTCAGGTCCGGTGACTGTGGAGGTCAGGTCATCTGGATTGGGTTCAGGTCCGGTGACTGTGGAGGCCAGGTCATCTGGATTGGGTTCAGGTCCGGTGACTGTGGAGGTCAGGTCATCTGGATTGGGTTCAGGACCGGTGACTGTGGAGGCCAGGTCATCTGGATTGGGTTCAGGTCCGGTGACTGTGGAGGCCAGGTCATCTGGATTGGGTTCAGGTCCGGTGACTGTGGAGGCCAGGTCATCTGGATTGAGTTCAGGACCGGTGACTGTGGAGGCCAGGTCATCTGGATTGGGTTCAGGTCCGGTGACTGTGGAGGCCAGGTCATCTGGATTGGGTTCAGGTCCGGTGACTGTGGAGGCCAGGTCATCTGGATTGGGTTCAGGTCCGGTGACTGTGGAGGCCAGGTCATCTGGATTGGGTTCAGGTCCGGTGACTGTGGAGGTCAGGTCATCTGGATTGGGTTCAGGTCCGGTGACTGTGGAGGCCAGGTCATCTGGATTGGGTTCAGGTCCGGTGACTGTGGAGGCCAGGTCATCTGGATTGGGTTCAGGTCCGGTGACTGTGGAGGCCAGGTCATCTGGCGCAGCACCCCATCACTCCTTCTTGGTCAAATAGTCCTTACACAGCCTGGAGGTGTTTGGGGTCATTGGGGGAGATTTATCAAAACCAGTGTAGAGTGGTGCAGTTGCCCATAGCAACCAATCAGATTTCTTCTTTCATTTTTAACAAGGCCTTTGAAAAATGAAAGAAGCAATGTGATTGGTTGCTATGGGCAACTGGGCAACCTTTACTCTGCACAGGTTTTGATAAATCTCCCCCTATTGTCTTGTTGAAAAATAAATGATGGTCCAACTAAACGCAAACCGGATGGAATAGCAGCCGCTGCAAGATGATGTGGTAGCCATATAAATCCCCCAACAGTGTCACCAGCAAAGCACCCCCACACCATCGCACCTCCTCCTCCACACCATCGCACCTCCTCCTCCACACCATCGCACCTCCTCCTCCACACCATCGCACCTCCTCCTCCACACCATCGCACCTCCTCCTCCACACCATCGCACCTCCTCCTCCACACCATCGCACCTCCTCCTCCACACCATCGCACCTCCTCCTCCACACCATCGCACCTCCTCCTCCACACCATTGCACCTCCTCCTCCACACCATTGCACCTCCTCCTCCACACCATCGCGCCTCCTCCTCCACACCATCGCGCCTCCTCCTCCACACCGACGCGCCTCCTCCCCCCACACCGACGCGCCTCCTCCCCCCACACCGACGCGCCTCCTCCCCCCACACCGACGCGCCTCCTCCCCCCACACCGACGCGCCTCCTCCCCCCACACCGACGCGCCTCCTCCCCCCACACCGACGCGCCTCCTCCCCCCACACCGACGCGCCTCCTCCCCCCACACCGACGCGCCTCCTCCCCCCACACCGACGCGCCTCCTCCCCCCACACCGACGCGCCTCCTCCCCCCACACCGACGCGCCTCCTCCCCCCACACCGACGCGCCTCCTCCCCCCACACCGACGCGCCTCCTCCCCCCACACCGACGCGCCTCCTCCCCCCACACCGACGCGCCTCCTCCCCCCACACCGACGCGCCTCCTCCCCCCACACCGACGCGCCTCCTCCCCCCACACCGACGCGCCTCCTCCCCCCACACCGACGCGCCTCCTCCCCCCACACCGACGCGCCTCCTCCCCCCACACCGACGCGCCTCCTCCCCCCACACCGACGCGCCTCCTCCCCCCACACCATCGCCCCACACATCACACCTCCTCCTCCACACATCGCACCTCCTCCTCCACACATCGCACCTCCTCCTCCACACATCGCACCTCCTCCTAAACACATCGCACCTCCTCCTCCACACCATCGCGCCTCCTCCCCCACACCGACGCGCCTCCTCCCCCCACACCGACGCGCCTCCTCCCCCCACACCGACGCGCCTCCTCCCCCCACACCGACGCGCCTCCTCCCCCCACACCGACGCGCCTCCTCCCCCCACACCGACGCGCCTCCTCCCCCCACACCGACGCGCCTCCTCCCCCCACACCGACGCGCCTCCTCCCCCCACACCGACGCGCCTCCTCCCCCCACACCGACGCGCCTCCTCCCCCCACACCGACGCGCCTCCTCCCCCCACACCGACGCGCCTCCTCCCCCCACACCAGCACACCTGTGAAGTGAAAACCATTTCAGGTGACTACCTCTTGAAGCTCAACAAGAGAATGCCAAGAGTGTGCAAAGCAGTAATCAAAGCAAAAGGCGGCTACTTTGGAGAACCTAGAATATGACAGATTTTCAGTTGTTTCACACTTTTTTGTTATGTATATAATTCCACATGTGGTAATTCATAGTTTTGATGCCTTCAGTGCGAATCTACAATTATCATAGTCATGAAAATAAAGAAAACTCTGAATGAGAAGGTGCCCAAACTTTTGGTCTGTACTGTACACAGCTTGGCAGACCATCTCAGTTATCATAGGCTTAGATACATAACTAGTAGACAATATCTCACACAATAAACTTACATACCAGCTCAGCACACAGTATCACACTTGATATTGTCTACTGAGTTATGTATCTAAGCAAACCAAGTGTGATACTGTGGGCTGAGCTGGTATGTCTATTGTGTGAGATATTGTCTACAGAGTGATATATCTAAGCATATCTCACACAACAGATATAGACATTCCAGCTCAGCCCACAGTATCACACTTGGTTTGCTTTGATACATAACTCAGTAGACAATATCTCACACAATAGACATACCAGCTCAGCACACAGTATCACACTTGCTATACTTAGATACATAACTCAGCAGACAGTATATCGAAGTTCATGCTGTGTGATACGTTATGCTGAGCTTTAGTACCTATCCTGTGTGATACATGTCAGATTCCTGGACATCATGGAGCCTCTTCCACATCTTGGAGAACCTGTTCTCCTCAGGATAGTGAGCCGTCTTACCGGGTCAGAGACTAAAACTATTGCGTGATTGATAAAACACATCCGCTTCGCCTTGTCGTCTGTCCCCGTTTTTTTTATTTATTTTTTTTATCTCCGTTTCGGTTCCGATCTTGCAGGCTGTAAACGGATTAAAAACTGGTATAAAAAAAAAAATCCAATTCATGTCAATGGGATTTTTTTTTACAATCAATTTACATCCGTTTGTACCCGTCTGCGCTCATTTCCGTTTTTTTAACGGCAGAAAAAAACGCACGTGCAGTATTTTTTCTTCTGTCCAAAAAAATGGAAGAAAAAAAACGGATATAGTAAACTTAACATTGAAGTCTATGGAAAACAGTATCGGAGAGAGAGGGAGGGAGGGAGGGAGAGATAGATAGATAGATAGATATTACTGATTTTTTTTCCTGGATAACCCCTTTAAGGGTACATTCCTACACGGCGTATTTGCTGCGTATTTGCTGCTTCTCTGTTGAAGTCAATGGGTAGGAAAATACGCAGCACCAAATACGCAGCAAAATACGCCGTGTGGGAACGTACCCTAAATCTATTGAAATTTAAAAAAAAAATCCAGGACTATAGTATTTTTTGATGTACTGTATTTTTCGGGTAAGTTCATATTCTGGGCACAAATTTCACCCGGTCTCCTAGATCTTAAAGGGCTACTCCGCTGCTAGACATCTTATCCCCTATCCAAAGTCTAGGGAATAAGATGTCTGATCGTGGGGGTCCTGCTGCTGGGGCCCCACACCCCATGATCTCCCCCAGCACCCTGCATTCTAAACAAACGCCGGGTTCCTGCGACAGTAGTCGTGACTTCAATGCACACCCCCTCCATTCATGTCTATGGGAGGGGGCGTGTTGGCCGACACGCCCCCTCCCATAGACATGAATGGAGGGGGCGTGATGGCACAAGGGTGTGGCCGTACCCTCACAACCACTGCCTCCGGCTCTGAGCCTTCCGAACAAAATGTTCAGAACGCTGGAGTACCCCTTTAATCCCTCCTGGTCATTCCCGGTCTATCACTTTATGATCATGAGACGGGGACGTGACATCACACCATGCCCCCTCCATTCATGTCTATTCAGGTCTATAGACATGAATGGAGGGGGTGTGGTGTGATGTCACTAGGGGGTGTGGCCGTGACGTCACGTCCCCATCACAGAATGCCACACCCCCTCCCATAGATATGAATGGAGGGGGCTTGACGTGACTTCACGTCCCCGTCTCGGAGGCAGCGCTCGGCACACAATGCCGGGGGCTGCACCGAGATCGCGGGGGTCCTCAGCGTCAGGACCCCTGTGATCATACATCTTCTCACCTATCCCTTGGATAGGGGATAAGATGTATAAAGCCAGAATACCTCTTTAATGTTGCAGGATTTGATCAGGCAAAAATGTATAAATAATTTAAAACAGTCCCCTTAATGGATGCCGCCCTTGCAATGTGTCGCCTTAGGCACTGGCTGTCCCGTTCCATGTGTCAATTATGTCTCTGACCCCACCTATTGGGCATTGATGGCCTGTCCTTGGAATAAATCATCACTATTGTAGTGAACATTGACCGGGCACCCGTATGGGCATCTTCCGAGTCAGTTCCCATGGACCGGTAGCTTCCCCCCCTACACTGTGTGGCGGTCTATTACAGAGGGTTGTGTGCCCTCACCGCTCGGTTTGTGTTCTGCATAGATTGACTGAACCTGCCCGGGGCAGGAGGCCGACATGTCTGCAGCACCTTGCACAAGCCAGAATAGACTGACAGCGGTGCGATGTGCTGCCAGCGGCTGCCACGTGACTTATGGCATCTGAGTCTGGGATCTCTTGTGGTTCTGGGCACCCGGCCCGTTATTAATTGTAACCCCTCATCTCCTGGCACAATCCAGATTCTTCAAGCTTTTCCTTCAACCACCTCTAAAGTCCTCATAAGGGTCTCAAGACTGGAGGAGCCTCGTAATGTTTAACCTTAGTGAGAGCCCAACGTCTTACCAAGGTTAATAAGTAGGTGAGGAAAACATTGTGTTCTCCAGACGACCGTGGCCCCCGGACTCCATTACAGTCATTGAGAAATTCAACCTTATTTTTCTGCTTATTACACAAACCTAACCCCCCCGGGGGGTAGGTGTTCTCCATTCTTACATGCCTGGCACCTGGAATTTACACGTGCCAAGTTTGCCTCCTATGCCCTCTGGAGCTGGGTGGGGAAGTGGGCAACTTTGTCCTAAACAAATCCCTGCTATAAATTATATATTGTAGACATGTAAAGGATTGTCATAGAGTATACGAACATAGGTATGACCTCTATAGTAGTAATATTCTTGTATATAGGAGCAGTATTATAGTAGTTATATTCTTGTATATAGGAGCAGTATTATAGTAGTTATATTCTTGTATATAGGAGCAGTATTATAGTAGATATATTCTTGTATATAGGAGCAGTATTATAGTAGATATATTCTTGTATATAGGAGAAGTATTATAGTAGATATATTCTTGTATATAGGAGCAGTATTATAGTAGTTATATTCTTGTATATAGGAGCAGTATTATAGTAGTTATATTCTTGTATATAGGAGCAGTATTATAGTAGTTATATACTTGTATATAGGGAGCAGTATTATAGTAGTTATATTCTTGTATATAGGGGGCAGTATTATAGTAGTTATATTCTTGTATATAGGGGGCAGTATTATAGTAGTTATATTCTTGTATATAGGAGCAGTATTATAGTAGTTATATTCTTGTATGTAGGAGGCAGTATTATAGTAGTTATATTCTTGTATATAGAGGCAGTATTATAGTAGTTATATTCTTGTATATAGGAGCAGTATTATAGTAGTTATATTCTTGTATATAGGAGCAGTATTATAGTAGTTATATTCTTGTATATAGGAGCAGTATTATAGTAGTTATATTCTTGTATATAGGAGCAGTATTATAGTAGTTATATTCTTGTACATAGGGGCCAGTATTATAGTAACTTTATTTTTGTACATCGGAGCAGTATTATAGTAATATAGTATTCTATAGTGTGTGTATATATAGTATTCTTATTATTGAGCTTCTTTCTCGGATGTCTTAGTTCTTGATGTATAATTTTATTTTATTTACTTTTTTTTTTAGCTCAAAATGAGACTGCCACCACACCGGCCCCGAGCAGGCTCACGGTGAGTGAGATTTGATCTATAGGTTATGGGAGGCAGCATGGTCGGGTCTCTTCCAATTTCAATAAAGATGTTCAAAATCTCATTGAACAGGGGGAAACACTGACAAGCTCCATTCATGTCTATGGGAGGGGGCGTGATTGCTGTGTAGTGTGTGTACATATGGGCCCTGATTTACTATTGTAAACCCGACATGTTTTGTCGGATTGTGCGCCAGATTGTCTGCGCCAGAATTGAAAAAAAGCTCAAAAAGGGGGAGTGTCCCGACATTTTCACAAAAAAACTACATATTTACTAAGGTTTCCACTGAAAAATGTGGTGGATTTTTGCTGAGGAAAATCCGTAAGATCAGAGCACGTTTTAAAAAGTAAATAAAATAAAATGTAGGGAAACATTAGTAAATACCCTGGAAAAAAAAATTGGAGGGAATTAACCCTATTCAGGAATTTAGGTGCACTACTGTGGTAGATGTATACAGTGACATTGGCTAATCCCTCAACACTGATGTTAAAATTGAGACATTCGCCAGTGTATCCTTATATGATGGACATACCAGAGCCCGCACACCAACGCTAAGGTTTGCGGCCTCTGGTATGTCCTTCATATAAGGATATACTGGCGAATGTCTCAATTTTAACATCAGTGTTGAGGGATTAGCCAATGTCACTGTATACATCTACCACAGTAGTGCACCCATATTCCTTTATTGTATTGTTCTAATTGTTACACATCCACACCGCTTATCTGGTGTAGGATCCTATTGTGGCACTTGTAGTCCGCTGCAGGCATCCTCCATTGTATGCATTTTTATGCTGGGGATCGCCTCTAGCAATGGAATACAAGGGCCGGATCTGCTCCCCCAGTATAAATGCACAAACGCATGTGGGGTTGAGCACCTCCAGCCATTTGAGACCACGTTTTTTGTTGTTGAGGGAATAAACCCTCAAAGAAAACTCCACTCTTAGTAAATCAGGGCCCGTGTATATATGCTTATTTATTAGAGGATAACTTGTCTAGTGGGGGAGTACTCCTTTAAGGATCTTAACCAATGGATCCCAAACCAGTGGTCATGGAAACATCTGTTATATTTCTAGTTCTTTAGGAGATATATATACAGTGGTCCCCCGACATATGATGCTTCTGTGTGTCGGGCTATCGCTAAATCAGCTATCCAGCAGCGCTAACTTCTTCTGCTGCCGCCAGATAGCCGTTAAATGTGCCCTGCTGAATGATACTTGCATGTCCCTGCCGCTCCTGCCCGTCATTTCATTGCTGCCCTGCACCGTCGCTCTCTGTCGCCGTCGCCCCGTGATGATGGCGACTGAGAGAGACGGCGACGTAGTGACACAGCATCGGAGGAATGGCTAACTGACGGACCGGTGCGGCAGGCATACGTGAGTATAATCCATGGTACGAAGCCCTCAACATGGGTTCAACAAACGATGGTTCATCAGGAACCAATTACCGTTGTATGTTGAGGGACCACTGTATATGTATGTGTGTGTGTGTGTATATGTGTGTGTGTATATATATATATATATATATATATATATATATATATATATATATATATATATATATATATATATATATATATATATATATATATATATTAGCAGATATATCTGGTTGCTTCCAGTTACTATTCCATCCATATGGTGCAGATTTGTTGCCATGATCCCCAGTCTTGTCTGGTGAGGGATATATCCAAGGAACATCCAACCCCATTAACAACCATTCAATCTACTTTTCCAGGAATCCGAGCGGCTGGCGGCCATCATCGTCCCGTCTGTAGTTGGCGGTATTCTTTTAATCTGCATCGGCGTATTCTTCCTAATCAAAGTGAAAGAGAAGCGTCAGACGGAGGGAACGTACCGGCCAAGTAGCGAGGAGCAGGTCGGATCTCGGGTGGAGACCAACGCTGCCTTGAAACTTCCTCCAGAAGAGCGGCTGATATGACACGAGACCGGAGCAGGTATCAGAGACTCCCAATGAGAGCCTGGATAGCCATTCAACTACTGAGGCCAGTCAAGAGGAAGAGGGCAAAGTATGGTATATACACGGATTTGCCCGCGGGTGGTGTAGAACATTGTTACCGTGAAGACCTGTGGACAGCTGTTGACCATGTCTACGTTTGGTCCTCCATACCTTATGTCCTATACGCCCCTTGAGCCATGAATATAGGTCACGACCACCATGCTCATCGTCAATCTGATCTCCCCATAGACCAATAGTCTCCAAATTGCGGACCTCAAGCTGTGGCAAAACTACGACTCCCAGCATGCCCAGACAGCCAACGGCTGTCTGGGCATGCTGGGATTCGTAGTTTTGCAACAGCTGTAGACCAGTTCTGTAGAGAATCTTACAGGCCTGGCAATGCTCTTTGGGAAACAGTATATACTCAGTTATACTCAATAGTGCCACCTATTGGAGGTTTCTTTATAAAGCAGCTTTTTTTGGCCAGACGAGTTTCTTTAGGAACCCTTATATTTAGGCATAAAGTGTCTCCTGTCCGTCCGGGCATGCTGGGAGTTGTAGTTTTGTAGGTCCACATTTTGGAGACCACTGGGCAGTCACGCGATGAATGAGATGATGTTGGGGGTCTAATGCTTTCCCTTTCTTCATCATAAAACAGTATTAGATAAATAAATAAAAAAATATTAATAAATGGCTGCTGGGGTAAAACATCACATATGGCACAAACTTTTTTTTTTTTTTTGTTTCGTCCGATCCACATGATGGTTCACGTCTTTTTAATGCATTTTGTAGATAGCGAAAAAAATTTTTTTGTATTTATGCACCAAAAAAAAAAAATCAAAGATGGTGATAAACTGTACGACGATGTCTCATTTTAATTATTAATGTTTAATTAATAAATAAATAAATATATTTTCATGATTTTATCCACGAATGTTAGTTTTATTAGGTGAGGATACAGATGCCTATGACAGGGCAGATAAAAGGGAAAAAAATTGTATAGACATTTTTATATAGAATTTTTTTTTTTTTTTGTATTTTGTTGTTTTTCACATTTTGCCCCTTACTTTAGATTTTGTCCTAAAATGTTTCTGGACAGCGAGGCAGCCAAACTAGTGACATGATTAGCTGGAGGTCCACACAATGGATCAGGTCCTTACTAGTGACATCACATTCTGGGTCCACACAATGGATCAGGTCCTTACTAGTGACCTCACATTCTGGGTCCACACAATGGATCAGGTCCTTACTAGTGACATCACATTCTGGGGGTCCACACAATGGATCAGGTCCTTACTAGTGACCTCACATTCTGGGGGTCCACACAATGGATCAGGTCCTTACTAGTGACATCACATTCTGGGGGTCCACACAATGGATCAGGTCCTTACTAGTGACATCACATTCTGGGTCCACACAATGGATCAGGTCCTTACTAGTGACATCACATTCTGGGGGTCCACACAATGGATCAGGTCCTTACTAGTGACCTCACATTCTGGGGGTCCACACAATGGATCAGGTCCTTACTAGTGACATCACATTCTGGAGGTCCTCACAATGGATCAGGTCCTTACTAGTGACATCACATTCTGGGGGTCCACACAATGGATCAGGTCCTTACTAGTGACATCATAAGCTAGAGGTCCTCACAATGAATTCTGATCCTTACTAGTGACATCACATTCTGGGGATCCACACAATGGATCAGGTCCTTACTAGTGACATCACATTCTGGGTCCACACTATGGATCAGGTCCTTACTAGTGACCTCACATTCTGGGGGTCCACACAATGGATCAGGTCCTTACTAGTGACATCACATTCTGGAGGTCCTCACAATGGATCAGGTCCTTACTAGTGACATCACATTCTGGGGGTCCACACAATGGATCAGGTCCTTACTAGTGACATCATAAGCTAGAGGTCCTCACAATGAATTCTGATCCTTACTAGTGACATCACATTCTGGGGATCCACACAATGGACCATACCCTTACTAGTGACGACATAAACGAAGGTCCACACAATGGATCAGATCCTTACTAGTGACATCACATTCTGGGGGTCCATACAATGGACCATACCCTTACTAGTGACATCATTAGCTGGAGGTCCACACAATGGATCAGGTCCTTTCTAGTGACATCACATTCTGGAAGTCCACACAGTAGATCAGGTCCTTACTAGTGACATCCATTGTATGGACCCCCAGAATGTGATGTCACTAGTAAGGACCTAATCTATTGTGTGGACCCCCAGAATGTGATGTCACTAGTAAGGACCTGATCCATTGTATGGACCCCCAGAATGTGATCAGGTCCTTACTAGTGACATCACATTCTGGGGGTCCACACAATGGATCAGGTCCTTACTAGTGACATCACATTCTGGGTCCACACAATGGATCAGGTCCTTACTAGTGACATCACATTCTGGGGGTCCACACAATGGATCAGGTCCTTACTAGTGACATCACATTCTGGGGGTCCACACAATGGATCAGGTCCTTACTAGTGACATCACATTCTGGGTCCACACTATGGATCAGGTCCTTACTAGTGACCTCACATTCTGGGGGTCCACACAATGGATCAGGTCCTTACTAGTGACATCACATTCTGGAGGTCCTCACAATGGATCAGGTCCTTACTAGTGACATCACATTCTGGGGGTCCACACAATGGATCAGGTCCTTACTAGTGACATCATAAGCTAGAGGTCCTCACAATGAATTCTGATCCTTACTAGTGACATCACATTCTGGGGATCCACACAATGGACCATACCCTTACTAGTGACGACATAAACGAAGGTCCACACAATGGATCAGATCCTTACTAGTGACATCACATTCTGGGGGTCCATACAATGGACCATACCCTTACTAGTGACATCATTAGCTGGAGGTCCACACAATGGATCAGGTCCTTTCTAGTGACATCACATTCTGGAAGTCCACACAGTAGATCAGGTCCTTACTAGTGACATCCATTGTATGGACCCCCAGAATGTGATGTCACTAGTAAGGACCTAATCTATTGTGTGGACCCCCAGAATGTGATGTCACTAGTAAGGACCTGATCCATTGTATGGACCCCCAGAATGTGATCAGGTCCTTACTAGTGACATCACATTCTGGGGGTCCACACAATAGATTAGGTCCTTACTAGTGACATCACATTCTGGGGGTCCACACAATGGACCATATCCTTACCAGTGACATCATAAGCTGGAGGTCCACACAATTAATTCTGATCCTTACTAGTGACATCACATTTTGGAAATTTACAAAGTAGATAAAATCTTTGCTAGTGACATCATGAGCTGTAGGTCCACACAATGGATCAGATCCTTACTAGTGACGTTACAGGCTGGAGGTCTATACAGTGGTGGCCTCTGGAGGTGCTGTTCTTGGGTAGGCATCCACAAAAGTGCTTCTCAACCTCGTGCCTTAACCACCTCATACTGAGGACTTTTCTTCCTGCACCCCTCGCCCTGTTACGCCAAATAACCATTTACGTTTCATTGTTTGCTGAATATTCCAGTCCTGTACTGATCCGGTGATATATATATATACTTTTTAGTTTGTAAATAAAATTGAAGTATTTTATCATAACTTTCATTGTTTTGTGTTTTTTATTATTAACTTAAATTGGTACTGTCAGAATCAAAAACTTTTTATATATTGTCCATCTTGGTAAAATATTAACCTTTCTAATATACTGCATAATAATATTTTTTTTTGTATTTATGCACCAAAAAAAAATCAAAGATGGTTATAAACTGTACGACGATGTCTCTTATTGTAATTATTAATGTTTAATTAATATATATATTTTCATGATTTTATCCACAAATGTTAGTTTTATTAGGTGAGGATACAGTTGCCTATGACAGGGCAGATTAAAAAAATCTATATAAAAAAAAAAGAAATTTTTATATAGATTTTTTTTATTTTTTTTTTTTGTTGTTTTTCACATTTTGCCCCTTACTTCAGATTTTGTCCTCTGCTAATATAGTTCTGGACAGCGAGGCAGCCAAACTAAAGACATTATTAGCTGGAGGGCCACACAATGAATTCTGATCCTTACTAGTGACATCACATTCTGGGGGTCCACACAATGGATCAGGTCCTTACTAGTGACATCACATTCTGGAGGTCCACACAATGAATTCTGATCCTTACTAGTGACATCACATTCTGGGGGTCCACACAATGGATCAGGTCCTTTCTAGTGACATCACATTCTGGAAGTCCTCACAGTAGATCAGGTCCTTACTAGTGACATCACATTCTGGGGGTCCACACAATGGATCAGGTCCTTACTCGTGACATCATTAGCTGGAGGTCCTCACAATGGATCAGATCCTTACTAGTGACATCACATTCTGGAGGTCCACACAATGGATCAGGTCCTTTCTAGTGACATCATAAGCTAGAGGTCCTCACAATGAATTCTGATCCTTACTAGTGACATCACATTCTGGGGGTCCACACAATGGATCAGATCCTTACTAGTGACATCACATTCTGGGGGTCCACACAATGGACCATATCCTTACCAGTGACATCATAAGCTGGAGGTCCACACAATAGATCAGGTCCTTACTAGTGACATCACATTCTGGAAGTCCACACAATGGATCAGGTCCTTACTAGTGACATCACATTCTGGGGGTCCACACAATGGATCAGGTCCTTACTAGTGACATCACATTCTGGGGGTCCACACAATAGATTAGGTCCTTACTAGTGACATCACATTCTGGGGGTCCACACAATGGATCAGGTCCTTACTAGTGACATCACATTCTGGAAGTCCACACAATGGATTAGGTCCTTACTAGTGACATCACATTCTGGGGGTCCACACAATGGATCAGGTCCTTACTAGTGACATCACATTCTGGGGGTCCACACAATAGATTAGGTCCTTACTAGTGACATCACATTCTGGGGGTCCACACAATGGACCATATCCTTACCAGTGACATCATAAGCTGGAGGTCCACACAATGAATTCTGATCCTTACTAGTGACATCACATTCTGGGGGTCCACACAATGGACCATATCCTTACTAGTGATATCATTAGCTGGGGGTCCACACAATAGATTAGGTCCTTACTAGTGACATCACATTCTGGGGGTCCACACAATGGACCATATCCTTACCAGTGACATCATAAGCTGGAGGTCCACACAATTAATTCTGATCCTTACTAGTGACATCACATTTTGGAAATTTACAAAGTAGATAAGATCTTTGCTAGTGACATCATGAGCTGTAGGTCCACACAATGGATCAGATCCTTACTAGTGACGTTACAGGCTGGAGGTCTATACAGTGGTGGCCTCTGGAGGTGCTGTTCTTGGGTAGGCATCCACAAAAGTGCTTCTCAACCTCGTGCCTTAACCACCTCATACTGAGGACTTTTCTTCCTGCACCCCTCGCCCTGTTACGCCAAATAACCATTTACGTTTCATTGTTTGCAGAATATCCCAGTCCTGTTTTGTACTGATCCTGTGATTTTATTTTTAATATACATTTTAGTTGTAAATAAAATTAAAGTATTTTATCATGACTTTCATTGTTTTGTGTTTTTTTTTTTTTTTTTTATTAACTTAAATTGGTACTGTCAGAATCAAAAACTTTTTATATATTGTCCATCTTGGTAAAATATTAACCTTTCTAATAACTACATAATTATGTTTTATCCCCTTTTATAGAAATCGGGGCAGCTAAAAAAAAATTGGAAAAAAAAACACTAGGGGGCCCCATACCATCCAGAACTAAATCCTCTCTAACTCCAGCATCATCTTTGTCCCAGCTGAAGCACCGTTTAGTAGTGAGGAGGGGACTAGCACTCCTCTGTGCTCACACCTGTCCTATCAGACTGCAGCATGAAAACAGAGAGGAGGGGGGGGTTACAGGGCAGCCTGCAGCGATTGGATGAAGAAACCCAGCACAGCGCATGGCAGACGCATGGAGGAAGTGAATGCATGGTGAGTGAGGGCAAATCTGCATGACCTAGGGGGAGATTTATCAAAACCTGTGCAGAGGAAGAGTGGTGCAGTTGCCCATAGCAACCAATCAGATCGCTTCTTTCATTTTCCACAGGCCTCTTTAGAGGCCTGTGGAAAATGAAAGAAGCGATCTGATTGGTTGCTATGGGCAACTGCACCACTCTTCCCATGCACAGGTTTTGATAAATCTCCCCCCTACTGAGTAAAATATGTAAGCATTATTTTTTTGTGATATGACAGGTAGGCTTAAAGAGAACCTCTCGTGATCTTGTTAAATTTTATAATCCTCCCAGGTCACTTCTCGTATCATAATAAACCATCCCCTGCCTTTATTTTTATAATTTTTTAGTTTTCTACCTTGATATTGCTCTGTATTTTCTTCAGTCTCACAGTCAGATTCACAGACTGGGAAGGGGCATTCCCCAGCAGGCGTGACATCATCTGAAGCCATACAGGGGAGACCTTCCTCCCTCACTCTGCTACACACAACCCAGAGCAGTTCAGTGTGAGATGAGCTATGATTGGCTGAGACTGCACACACCCCCTCTCAGCATTTCCTGATTTTGGATTTTCTGCCAGGCCAGCAGGAGTCCGAAGTCTGTGCAAAAGATGGGAGGAAAAGTGCTCTGGACAAGTAGGGGGACACCTAGTGGCAGCTTTTTTTAAACACAGCTTTTTTTTCTAAATAAAGTACATTACAAAGATTTTTTACTTACATAAGGAGTGCAATAGCAAAAATTTGTTTTAATGATAGTGCCCATTTAAGCTGTACTGGAGACTTGATGAAAACCCTTCTGCACCGGGATCTGCAGGGCTATATTTACATCTCATTTTAACGGGTTTTGTGTGCTCGGAAAGGTTATTAGTCCAGGTTCACACGTGACTCTGAGATGCTGGGTCGCATAGAACAAAATCCAAGCAAAAGAAATTCCAGCACAGTGTGAAACCATAAAAGCAGGATTTATTGCAATACTTCAAAAGGGCATAGAGAAAGCGCTTACAGGCTGAGGGCATGCTTGGCAGACGAGCCCTGTGAAAAGGAAGTCCAACTCTAAGCATGGCCCTGACAATCCTCGTAGATCACTGTGCTGATGTTCGATATATTCCTACACAGATACACTAGACCGCAAAGTAAGTATCAAAGAAGAAGTATCCAGCATCCAGGTGAATTCCAAGAGTATACTTTAGTTGGAGATTTGCAGATACACGAACACACTCTGACGCATTTTGCGTGTTAGCGATTAGTCATGGAGACTCTATGACTAAGCGCTAACGCGCAAAATGCGTCAGAGTGTTGTACGTGTATCTGCAAATTTCCAAATAAAGTATACTCTCTGAATTCACCTGGATGCTGGATACTTCTTCTTTGTTCCTTGATTGCGCAGCCGGGGGCGGAACCGGCAGATCCGAGCACGGGTGAAGTCAGGATCGAGGTGCGCCTTCTCCATTTGGATATTTGCAAAGTAAGTATAGACCCCCAAAACTAATCTAGATGACCTCCATCTATTTTCCTAGGTGCCACCGTACACGGGCCCGAATACCAACCAACAATAGAAAGGAGAGGCAGTGCTGCGTGGTGTAATATCGTCAGTAGAGATGAGCGAACTTACAGTAAATTCGATTGGTCACGAACTTCTCGGCTCGGCAGTTGATGACTTTTCCTGCATAAATTAGTTCAACTTTCAGGTGCTCCAGTTGGCTGGGAAAGGTGGATACAGTCCTAGGAAAGAGTCTCCTAGGACTGTATCAACCTTTTCCAGCCCACGGGAGCACCTGAAATCTGAACTAATTTATGCAGGATAAATCATCAACTACCGAGCCGAGAAGTTCGTGACAAATCGAATTTACTGTAAGTTCGCTCATCTCTAACCGTCTGGATCAGTACACACTAGTGAGAACTAGCGCTTACCAAGGATGGTTACACTCCGCCAAGTGTAACAATGGGAATAAAGGTGCCTGCAGCCGCTCCACATCATATACAAAAGACACACTATCTTATAGCAACAATTCCTCCAAAGCACAACGGGAGTAAGATGGCGCCGGACGGCGCCATCTTACTCCCGTTGTGCTTTGGAGGAATTGTTGCTATAGGAGAGTGTGTCTAATACCAACCAAGGCCAGGACATGAGAGGGAATTTACCATTGTATAAGCCACCCCCACCATTTTCCTTGGTGCACATCACATCCCCCCCCCCCCACCCCTCCATTTATCAAAGAGGTGCACGTTCTTCATAAATAGCAAAGTAGCTTCGATGTACAAAATTTTCTAAGTGTGGTAGGGGCTGGCGTAAGATTGCACAAAAATGTTGCCAATGTTTAAAAAAAATTATAATAAGAAATAAAATTTTAAAAAATTGCAGTTGATAAATCCCCGCGCTACATTCTACGAGTCTAAATGATTTGAGCAAAAATTAGTGACTTTTAGGGTGCGTTCACACGCTAGTAATTGGCAGCGGGTTTCCCGCTGCAGGAGAGTCACCCTACCGTTCATTTGAATGGGTCCGTGGACAGTCTGCAAATCTGACACTATTACGGACTGTCTGTGAACCCATTTATATCAATGGTAGCGTAACTCGCGGCGGGATTACCGCATTGGGCAACCCGCTGCTAGTAATAGCGTGTGAACACACCCTTAGGGGGACATTTATCAAAACCTGTCCAGAGGAAAAGCTGCCCAGTTGGCCATAGCAACCAATCAGGTCGCTTCTTTCATTTTGCAGAGGCCTTGTTGAAAATGAAAGAAGCGATCTGATTGGTTGCTATGGGCAACTGGGTAGCGTTTCCTCTGGACTGGTTTTGATAAATCTCCCCCTTAAGGTCTGCAAGTATTGGAGGTAGTTACCCTGTAAGTGATTGTTTCCCAACCAGTGTGCCACCTATTGTTAAAAAAACTACAACTTCCAGCATTCCTTGACAGCGGCTCATACAGATTGAGATCCGAATGCCAATTGGTTGCTATGGGCAACAAGTCTAGCCAGTGTTCAACCTAAAGATGAGCGAAAAACTTAAAATTTTGGATATTTCTTGAACTAGTCTATTAATATTTACACCCTAAAGGGGTGTTCCTGGATTTTTTATTACTAGGGCTGCCAAGTTAGTGTAGTTCAAAATATATTGTCTGTACCTGTGTTTCATGGTGGTCTCGCAATTCTTCTATGATTTTTGCCCCTATATTTATTTTTACAGTTTTACCAGCATACAAAATAATTGTCGTCCCATGTTTTCCAGTGCAGTGCAGCCTGAGACATTACATCACTAGTCAGGTGATTATAGGGTGCCTGTCTTTGCTACAATGTGTGGAGCGACCACTGGGTGGGAGATTATTCTGCAACAATTTGCAACAGCTGGAGGCACCCTGGTAGGAAAACACCGGTCTATTGAATTGAAGGCAGCTCAGGTGTGTTTCAATGGCTGGGGTGGCTGATGTGTGGGAGGAAGAAAAGGGACCTCACACTTACAAACATGGAACTATGGGACTTGTAGTTTGAGAGAACGAACTCCAACAGGAAATAGGCAGTTCGCAAAAAGCTAGCCACAGCGTTATGGTAATCTCACAACTTAGCCATTTAGCCCCAAGAAAAGCGCAGATCCTTCCTAAGCATGTCCATTACTGTCTGGCAGATACATACTTAAATCACTTTATGGTGGAGAACCCCCTATAAGTTCCAGGAGGAGCTAATACAATGTCTGTTTGTGCCAATTAGTCTACTGTGCAAATGCTTTAAAAGTCACCCATAAATCCCGGCACTCCTGTCACTAATGGTGGCAGTGCTGCTCTGAGCAGGGCCAGCGGGCTACAGTATACAGCGGGTCACAGGACTCCCCCCTTTGTGCTAGAGGACTGCAGTGGAATTTGGATCCAGTGGGTCCCGAAGGACCCAAAATAAAACTTGCGGGTAGATTTTAGTCTTGTGCCGGGTGGGAGTAGGCGGTCACAGAACATATACAGCGGGTCCCACAAAATCCCGCACAGTCCCGCAAACCTTTGAAATACCACAGGGGACTGATGAAATGCCACAAGGGGACTGACGAAATGGCAGGCGGGATTGGGCACATGTGGCAGGAACGGGCGACAATGGTCAGAAATCCAGCGGGAGTGGTCGTATTGTATACCTCCTGCCCAGTCAGGAAAGGGTTAAGGGGACCCTTTCCTATAAATCGCTGGATAGTGTCCCCAATGCTGGGCTGAGTGCTCTGTGTCGGCCCAGCACTGAAGAGGTTATCTGGCGCTCCCTAGTTAACCCCCTCCTGCCCCATACAGTATACAGCCATCTATATAGATGGCTATACACTGTATATAATCAGGAGCCTGGCACTAACCGGTCCAAATGTTACTGCAAGACATGGAGGGGGGCCCAATATATAAAATTCTATGGCATTTTGGTTGAGCCAAGATGGGATTCATATAGGAAATTCTTGGTTACTTATTCCGAAACTCCCATTGAAATGATGTCGAAATGTAAATTGATAAAAAGAGACATTCATTATGAAGCCATAAGGTCTATTGCAGAGCTTATAATAGTTACATACATCAATGGGGGAGATTTATTAAAACCTGTTCAGAGGAAACATTGCCCATAGCAACCAATCAGATCGCTTCTTTCATTTTTCAGAGGCCTTTTCAAAAATGAAAGCAGCGATCTGATTGGTTGCTATGGGCAACTGGTCAATGTTTCCTCTGCACAGGTTTTAATAAATCTCCCTCATTGTGAATAAAAAAAAAAAAAAATAGAATAAGAAGTGAACTTCAGCATCATCACGGTGTGCGCCGCAGGAGCGCCATTTAAAACAAAAAAAAAAAGTCGCAGGGGTTAATATATGAGCCCCCTAAGACTTTATAATAATGTACACAACTAAAATCACCTTTCAATATAATAAAAAAGGTTTAATAAAATATTATTTCCAACATGAATATATGACCTCTGCTTCATAAGTCTTTGTACCGTACAAGCAGACACGTCAGAGGGTTGATGAGAAACAGCGCCACACTTATCTATAGGCTATGTCTGGCATCGCAGGGGCAACGCCACATAAGTCTGTGGACACGTATGGCAGCCATGTTTCTCTAATTCTGTACATCCCCCTTAAAGCAGATGTCTCAATAAGACAGCCCCCATGCCTTATCAGAATACATGCATGTCATTGGGTAGTTGCCTTACTCAGAACCCACCACAGAGCAGCCTGCGGCTATCTGCACATGCTGGGAGTTGTAGTTTTTGCCACAGCTGGAGAGATACTGTAGTATTAAAGGGGTACTCCAGTGAAAAACTATTTTTTTTAATTAACTGGTGCCAAAAAGGTAAACAGATTTGTAAATTACTTCTGTTAAAAAAATCTTAATCCTTCCAGTACTTATCAGCTGCTGTATACTACAGAGGAAGTCCTTTTCTTTTAGAATTTCCTTTGTCTGACCACAGTGCTCTCTGCTGACACCTCTGTCCGCGTCAGGAACTGTCCAGAGTAGGAGCAAATCCCCATAGCAAACCTATCCTGCTCTGGACAGTTCCTGACATGGACATGGATATTTTCAAAAAGAAAAGAACTTCCTCTGTAGCATACAGCAGCTGATAAGTACTGGAAGGATTAAGATTTTTAAATAAAAGTAACTTTCTGACACAAGCTGATTTAAAAAAAAAAATGTTTTCCAGTGGAGTACACCTTTTAGGTTTCAAACTTTTTCTTTAACTCTGAAACTTTTGGAAGTGAAGATGAACTCAAGGTGATAGGTTGTGGAGGCAGAACTTTCCTGGGTGGGTCATCCCCTTCCTCGCTATGTAATTGAAAGGCGGGTTTAGGGACGCCCGATGTGGGGCTCTTGGGTAAATCCACTTTTGGCGTGCTCTGACTCCTATTGAAAACAGGGCGGCTAGTATAAGTGGAGACTGGTTTTGGGCTATTGTAGACGGGCCTGGTTGTGTTGAATGACCAAGCATGACCGACTACTCTTTGCACCTCTATGGATTCATTCTTAGTCCCGGTCCATACCAACCTGGGGTCAATAGGACTAGCCTGAAAACGAGAGATGGCTGAGCGGACACTGGGTCCCGATACGATAATGGGAGTTCTGCTCGGGGGGTTTGTGGCCTTTGTATCCGTTGTTGTCACACATGGCTCTACGGGTAAGACATCTTTCTGCTCTTTGGACTCTTCCTTCATAACTTCAAGCTCTCGACCTGAAGAAATTACTTCTTCCTCTGGTTGGACTATTGGCAAACTAGCCTGAGGAACTGATGGTGTAACCTTGGTTGGCTCTGAAATTGTGAAAGACTCCTCTGGATTCTGGACAGGTGTCGATACGAAGAGCTTTGCATTGTCCTTTATTGTCTCTGTCGTTGATGTGACTTCCATGGTCTCCGATGCATTCCCCATGTTCCCAAATGTTGGAGAAGGCAACTCAGGTTCAGGTTCTTTGCTGTCTACTGATCCCTCATCCACTTCTTGTAGGTACCAGAGATTGGAAGTTCTAGGTTGACTCAAACTCAGTTGGAGGTCCTCATCACTAGGGGCACATAGAGACTGGAACTGGGGGGGGGGGGGGGGTGGTAGGGGAGGAAAAACACGTTAGTCATTACTTGTAGACATAAGGAAAGGTTGTCCAGGTAGTCATTCTAACACCCAATGGGTGTGGACCCACTGTGCCATATGTGGTGGCTTGCCATGGGCTGGTGCAAAGATTTTTGCCACTCTAGACGAAAGCTAATTTTGCCTCCCCTTGACCCTGCCCATTGGCTCCGCCCTTTGACATGCCCCACCTTACTACTGGGGTGACACATTGTAACAAACCTCCTCCTAATGTGATCATCTTACTACTGGGGTGACACATTGTAACAAACCTCCTCCTAATGTAATATTCTTACTACTGGGGTGACACATTGTTGTTATGGATGAGCAGCAGGTGCTTCAGATGATAGCTGGTTACTAACTTTCTTGCAGCAGGCAGAGCGGCGCCCCCATCAAGAGGGCGCTCTAGGCGGCTGCCTATTTTGCCAGAAGGGGGATAGAATTAGAGAAGTTACTGAGCCTCCACTTTCCAATAAATGTTGTCCGTCACTCACCCTTGTGAAGTATCGACTATCGTCCAGGTTGAAGCAGTCCAGGCTGTGCGCACCGTATAAGGCCCGTCCCTCATCTGGAGCTCTCGTATTTAGGGTTTCAAAAATTTCATTTAGCAGGTCCATCCCCTCATCTAGAAGAGGAAACTCGTCCTCACCAGATCCAGGATCTACCACATTTACTTCTACACCAGGACTGAGAGAAAATACACTGATTTAGGTCTACGATGGTAAAGAAGGTTCTACAACAATGTATGGGGGATAGAGCTAGGGAGGATGGAGGACAGTAATGAAAATGACCGCCATGTTGTTCTCATTATTACTATTTGACCTCTATTTATGGCTTTATCAGGACACGGCTGTGGTTACTGTAGAATAATATGGTAATTTGGATGACATTATTCAATATAATTTATTGTGTTTGGTTTACATGGACTTGTCTGTGCTATGTAGGATTATCCACTGAATTCCAGGACGATTCACTCACGTTTGGCATTCCCAGCTATCATCTCCCTCTGTGAACTTCTTTCCTGGTCTCCTGGGGCGAGACTGTAAGAAATAGGAATTTTTAGCAAATGTCCTGAAATATACGGTACTAAGCCAACATATTGTTACAGTGGTTTCACAATTGGAATATTTTGACGCAATGGGCAAATCTGCTGCAAAATACATGGGTGATATCTCAAACTATTACGCAACAAATCCTTATGTAAGACATATTTTTTGAGGCGGATTCTGTGGTGTAAAAGTTTGCCATGTGGGAATTTACCCTACATCTACCTGCCCTCTACATTGTGGCTGGGATATTCACTTACCTGTCCAAAGTGCTGTGTAATGGGCAGCCGATTCTGCAGTTTCTCGTGGTTCACGGTAGGACATTTGCCCACTTTGAATGAACCTCCACGCTGCATCTGATGGTCCTGAGGGGGAACACAAGTCAAAATACAGTCAGGCCAGGTTCACACTATGCAATGAGATTCTGCTGCACAATCCACATTAAAGAATTTCAGCAGTGGAGTTTCCATCAATGAAATTTTGCCCCCAAAAATTGATCTCAGCCATTCTTCATGCAGAATTCACTTGGAGTACATTGTCGTCTATGAGGAAGATAGGTCCTAGCTCCGACTCATCCAGTCAGCTCTGGGTGCGAACCTAGCCTTAGAAGCACCAAACCAATGACAACAGGGGCAACAGTCCAGTCAGTGCTGAGACTGTCCACCATGTAGGTGAGAATGGACCCAGACAGACATGGTATAGCTGGCCATGCATTGTAGATGTCCATATGTAGATGTTCTGCAAAACAACGGACATCAGTCTGGTCTATCTGAGCATATTGGGTCAGATAGACCCAATTCAAAGTCAATGGGACCTGTTAGGACAAGTTGGTGTCCATTGTGCAAGGGACCATCAAGGTCTATACCATGGAACATACTCTGCAATGGAGCTCCAACACAAATGTGAAGCTAACCTTAGATGGTTGGCCCCTGGCCTGCCAAGTTCTGCAGACCAAAGTAAATCATGATCTTTTTTTCTCACCTTGTGTTTGATGCGCCGCTTCATTCCCTGTAGACCGGTTTTGGCTTGTCCCTTGGCCTAAAATACAGGTTGAAGATCAGGTTAGTATGACACAGGCCAGCAGTCCTTGAACCCCAAATATCCGAGGTCCCCATGACTTACATATCTCAGCATGTTTCTTACTGTGGGGTGGGTGCGATTCTTCATGTTATTGATCAATGTGCCTCCTCCTTTCTAGGGTAGAGGTACAAACAGAGGACATTATTGAGAATGTTTTCATATAATACAATATCACAGAGCCCATTTCCCAAGTGCCAAGGTTCAGGGGGAAAGGAGATAGTTTTGGGTCTTTTTGGGGTGAACACTAGTAAATAAAGAACAGTGTTTCCCAACCAGTGTGCCTCTAGCTGTGGCAAAACTACAACGGGTTTGGTTTCTCTGTGCCAATGACCGGTTTGACTTTGGGCCAAATTTGGGAGTGGTGTCTAAATATTCCTTGATTTTCAGCTTTTATCCCACTCCAGAATGTAGAAGCTGGACTTTTGATTCAGATAAAATACCAGGTCGCTTGTTCCGAATAGGTGGCCACTGGCCATAGCTGGCCAGAACACCCTGGTGCCAAACACTGGGGATACAAGCAGGAGGGGCAAGATGATGCTGTAGGCGGTAGTAGCACAGTACAGCAGTAATAAGTAGCAAAGCTGAGTTTGCATTATAGCAGAGTTCTAGGAGCTGAGAAGCTGAGTTCTAGAACAGCATAGCGGAGAAGCTCAAGTGCAGCTAGGTGATGCAGGCTTGATGAGAACACAGGCGTGGTTGACAGTCCAGGTCATGCACTGGAGAAGCAGCAAGGTACAGCAGGATCAGGCAGCAGCAGAGTCAGAAAACAGGCTCAGGTCAGGAACACAGGAAGACAGCTGATCAGAACAGACACCTTTACTAGTAGACAAGCTACCATATTGCTCAGGCATCAGGAGATGGGTGAAGTAACCTTATATATGTGGTGCCTGACAGAGATTGGTGAGGGAAACTTTAGAGAACCGCGCACTGACCCTTTAAGTTACAAGCAGTACATGAGCGCAGCCCCTAAAGGGCAGAGCAGGAACTGCAGCAGAGGAGGGGCCTACAGTGAAAATGTGGAGCAAAGAATGTGGCTCGGCACCGTTGAGTTCAAGAACACACAGTACACCGGCAGATGACAATCACCAGTGTTAAAGTGGAATTTTGCAATTGGTCACATATTGAAAGAGGTTGATTCTGATAAAATAACTTAAGATAATGTTATATAAATGATAGCATTGTTTTCAGTCATTTTTGTTTTCAGTCTCTTAAATACCATTGGCTTCTCCATAGTTGTACCTTGAGATTTTCCAGCCACATCTGATAAGACTTGGAAGCCCCTGAAAATGTATAGAAAATATTATTAATACATTAATATTCACACCATGCTTACAGTGGCGGGTGTATAATGCTGTATGGGGGATACCATATGTCACCATGTCAGCTCAGCTACACCTCCCGTCAGTGATATTCCTGACCGACGATTCAGAAAGATAAGTGACACCTTGAGCTATGGTGTGTGTGTGGTTTCTTATTGCATTTGGACCTTTCATGGAAGCTATATGCCGGGAAGATAACTAGACAGATAGCTCTGATGGAAGGCTCCGACATATGTCACTATAGAAAGGTATAGATTGGCATATGTCATGTATAGGTACAAAAAAATAGAGACTTTAGGGGTAGACAACCCTTTTCTTTTTGGTAATCTGCGAGGCCGGTGCTGGTTAGGATATGGTACCTGATAGGCCGCAGATGGTGACCTCCTGCTCAAACACGTCAGTAAAATCTTCTCCGGAATTCAACTTCTCCAACCGACCGTCAATAAACTAAGAGGAAAAGGTCAGAAAAAGGGATTCTGTGACCAGAGAGTTTATGATTTTGTTATGTTGCTTCTTCTCTCATTGGAAGGTGAACAATTGGCCCAGTCTGAGGTCCAGAGTATTCTTTAAAGGGGTACTCGGGTGGAAAACTTTTTTTTTTTTGTTTTCTTTAAATCAATTGGTGCCAGAAAGTTAAACAGATTTGTAAATCACTTCTATTAAAAAAATCTTAATCCTTCCAGTACTTATTAGCTGCTGAATACTACAGAGGAAATTCATTTCTTTTTTTTTTGGAACACAGAGCTCTCTGCTGACATCACGAGCACAGTGCTCTCTGCTGACATCTCTGTCCATTTTGGGAACTGTCCAGAGCAGCATATGTTTGCTATGGGGATTTTCTCCTACTCTGGACAGTTCTTAAAATGGACAGAGATGTCAGCAGAGAGCACTGTACTTGTGATGTCAGCAGAGAGCACTGTGTTCCAAAAAGAAAAGTTTCCTCTGTAGTATTCAGCAGCTAATGAGTACTGGAAGGATTAAGATTTTTTAAGAGAAGTAATTTACAAATATGTTTAACTTTCTGGCACCAGTTGATTTAACTGATTTAGGGAGGCCACCGAGCTACTGGGGACTTTTAGTGCAGCAGAAAAGTTTTTGTCCCCTTCTCGTGATCTGTGCCTCCACACAATCCTGTCTCTGAGCTCTACAGGCAGTTCTTTCCCCCTTGGTTTTCCGCCTTGGTTTTTGCTCTGATATACATTGTTAGAGACCTTATATCAGAGTTCCCCAACCAGGGTGCCTTCAGTTGTTGCAAAACTACAACTCCCAGTATGCCTGGACAGCCGAAGGCTGTCCGGGCATACTGGGAGTTGTAGTTTTGCAACAGCTGGAGGCACCCTGTTGGAAAACACTGCCTTATATAGAGAGGGCTGTGTCTTTCCAAATCCTGTCCAGTCATTTGAATTTACCACAGGTGACTCAACCAAAGGTGGAGAAACCTCTCAGAGATGATCAGGAGAAATGGAAGGAGCCAGAGCTTAAAGGGGTATTCCAGGAAAAAAAACATTTTTATATATCAACTGACTCCAGAAAGTTAAACAGATTTGTAAATTACTTCTATTAAAAAAATCTTAATCCTTCCAATAATTATCAGCTGCTGAAGTTGAGTTGTTGTTTTCCGTCTGGCAACAGTGCTCTCTGCTGACATCCCTGCTTTTCCCGGGAACTGCGCAGAGTAGAAGAGGTTTGCTATGGGGATTTGCTTCTGCTCTGGACAGTTCCTGAGACAGGTGTCATCAGAGAGCACTTAGAAAACAACAACTCAACTTCAGCAGCTCATAAGTACTGAAAGGATTAATATTTTTTTAATAGAAGTAATTTACAAATCTGTTTAACTTTCTGGAGCCAGTTGAATATATATATATATATATATATATATATATATATATATATATATATATATATATAAAGTTTTTTTTCCTGGATAACCCCTTTAATATATAGTGTGATAGTAAAGGGTCTGAATTTTAACTTTTCTTTTTCAATAAATTTGGAGACATTTCTAAAATTCCGTTATCACATTCTTATTATAGGGTATTGGGTGCAGGATGATGGGAGAAAATATGTTTATTTTTTTTATTTTAACTCAAGGGATGCAACAAAACAAAATGTGAAAAAAAACCTGTTTTTATATTTATACTTTTATACTTCTTAGTTGTCAGTACATTATATAGTCAAATGAATGGTGCTTTAAAATGTACAACTCATCTCAAGGGAAGCTCTGAAGATGAAAAATAAAAAAGTTACAGCTTACTATGGTCACATGGCTGAAAATTAGCAAATTGTCCGCCCGGGAAATACTGACGGACATTCTGCACAGTTGAATTTTCTGGCAGGCGCTAGGACCGCTCGGAAATGCGCCGTCTCATAGGCAGCAATGCATTTCTGAGCAAAATCCGCAGAAACTAAAGACATGTACATAATTTCTGCGGACGCCAGAATCGGGATTTTCGCAGCAGGAACATATGCCGTGAAAATTCTGCCGTGTGCACAGTGCAGCAGAATCCCATTGAAATCAATAGGACTCTGCTGCAGTGGAATTTCCGGGCAGAATATTCATGTGGAATTCTGCTGGAAAATTCTGCCATGTGAACACAGAGCCTTAAAAAAAAAAAAAAAAAAATTATAAAAAAGAGATATAAATAAAATAAATAAACAAATAAATAAATTATATATATATATATATATATATATATATAAAATTATATTTTTTTGGAGAGTGTATATATATATATATATATATATATGTATATATATATATATATATATATATATATATATATATATATATATAAAAATTTAAGTAGTTAATGGTAATCATGGAAAAGCTTTTAATGAAAACCCTAATAATAATAATCATTATTTAAGTAATAAAATAGTGATTGTGATACCAAATAATATAACTTTTTCTATATTATAAAAATGAAAAATGATGATGAAGATGATGATATTTAGCAAACATTAGAAAGTACCAAACACGTGGAGCACATTTGATGCAGTAGTTTATAGCACCACCTAATGGTTCATATTTTGCAGCCTATTAATTGCATCCCTATGATAAATGCTTATGGCGCCGGCAACATTTGGCCCACCTGGGTGAAGAGCTGCAGGTGCACGGCGTTCTGCAGGAAGGTCCTCATGGAGCTGCACTTGTGGTTTACAAATGTGTCCTGACAGAAGGAAATGGGCTCCCCCTAAATAACGAGGTGGAGAAAGGAGGCGTCATCAGGGGATACGGGGGGGGGGGGGGGGGGGGGGTGTAATGGACAACATGAGGTTAAACACGGATAAATGTTAGGTAATGCACATGGGGAGGAAAAATCCGGGCTGGGATTATGTACGATTATTGGGACGATTGACATGGAAAAGGAATTAGGAGTCTTAGTTAATAGTAACTTTAGCTGTAGTGACCAGTGTCGGGGAGCTGCTGCCAAGGCAAATAAAATCATGGGGGACATCAATAGGGGCATAGATGCCCACGACAAGGAAATAATTATACCGCTGTACAAATCACTAGTCAGACCACACATAGAATACTGTGTACAGTACTGGGCACCAGTGTACAAGAAAGATATAGTGGAGCTGGAGAGGGTTCAAAGACGGGCAACCAGGGTAATACGGGGAATGGGAGGACTACAGTACCCAGAAAGATTATCAGAATTAGGGTTATTTAGTTTAGAAAAAAGAAGGCTTTGGGGAGACCTAATAACTATGTATAAATATATCAGGGGACAGTACAGAGATCTCTCTCATTATCTATTTATACCCAGGACTGTATCTATAACAAGGGGGCATCCTCTACATCTAGAGGAAAGAAGGTTTCTACACCAGCACAGACGGGGGTTCTTTACTGTAAGAGCAGTGAGACTGTGGAATTCTCTCCCGGAGGAGGTGGTCATAGTGAACTCTGTAACAGAGTTCAAAAGGGGTCTGGATGCATTTTTGGAAAATAATAACATTGCTGGTTATGTAAACTAGATTTATATGGACAGAACATTGATCCAGGGATTTATTCTGATGCCATATTGGAGTCGGGAAGGAATTGTTACCTCTAGTGTGAGTTTTTTTTTGCCTTCCTCTGGATCAACTCAGTAGGGACTCATTAGGGATATAGGTTGAACTTGATGGACTCCGGTCTTTTTTCAACCTTATGAACTATGTTACTATAAGTAGGATGTAGTGAATGTATGAAGGATAGAGTTAAGTATAGATAATACAGGTGGAGTAGGATGTAGTGAATGTATGAAGGATAAAGTATAGATAATACAGGTGGAGTAGGATGTAGTGAATGTATGAAGGATAAAGTATAGATAATACAGGTGGAGAAGGATGTAGGGAATGTATGAAGGATAAAGTATAGATAACACAGGTGGAGTAGGATGTATGAATGTATGAAGGATAAAGTATAGATAATACAGGTGGAGTAGGATGTAGGGAATGTAGGAAGGATAAAGTATAGATAATACAGGTGGAGTAGGATGTAGTGAATGTATGAAGGATAAAGTATAGATAATACAGGTGGAGTAGGATGTAGGGAATGTAGGAAGGATAAAGTATAGATAATACAGGTGGAGTAGGATGTAGTGAATGTATGAAGGATAGAGTATAGATAATACCGGTGGAGTAGGATGTAGGGAATGTATGAAGGATAGAGTATAGATAATACAGGTGGAGTAGGATGTAGTGAATGTATGAAGGATAGAGTATAGATAATACAGGTGGAGTAGGATGTAGTGAATGTATGAAGGATAGAGTATAGATAATACAGGTGGAGTAGGATGTAGTGAATGTAGGAAGGATAGAGTATAGATAATACAGGAATAGGATGTAGTGAATGTAGGAAGGATAAAGTATAGATAATAGAGGTGGAGTAGGATGTATGAATGTAGGAAGGATAAAGTATAGATAATACAAGTGGAGTAGGACGTAGTGAATGTATGAAGGATAAGGTATAGATAATACAGATGGAGTAGGATGTAGTGAATGTATGAAGGATAAAGTATAGATAATACAGTTGAAGTAGGATGTATGAATGTAGGAAGGATAGAGTATAGATAATACAGGTGGAGTAGGATGTAGTGAATGTATGAAGGATAGATTAAAGATAATACAGGTGGAGTAGAATGTATGGATGTATGAAGGATAAAGTATAGATAATACAGGTGGAGTAGGATGTATGAATGTATGAAGGATAAAGTATAGATAATACAGGTGGAGTAGGATGTAGTGAATGTATGAAGGATAAAGTATAGATAATACAGGTAGAGTAGGTTGTAGTGAATGTATGAAGGATAAAGTATAGATAATACAGGTGGAGTAGGATGTAGTGAATGTATGACGGATGAAGTATAGATAATACAGGAGAAGGATGTAGTGAATGTAAGAAAGATAAAGTATAGATAATACAGGTGGAGTAGAATGTAGTGAATGGATGAAGGATAAAGGGGGAATTTTATCAAAACCTGTATAGAGGAAGAGTGGTGCAGTTGCCCATAGCAACCAATCAGATCACGTCTTTCATTTTTCAGAGGCCTTTTTAAAAATGAAAGAAGCGAGCTGATTGGTTGCTATGGGCAACTAGTCAACTTTTCCTCTGCACAGATTTTGATAAATCTCCCCCAAAGTATAGATAAAACAGGTGGAGTAGGATGTAGTGAATGTATGAAGGATAGAGTATAGATAATACAGGTGAAGTAGGATGTAGTGAATGTATGAAGGATAAAGTATAGATAATACAGGTGGAGTAGGATGTAGTGAATGTATGAAGGATAGATTATAGATAATACAGGTGTAGTAGGATGTAGGGAATGTATGAAGTATAGAGTATGGATAAAACAGGTGGAGTAGGACGTAGTGAATGTATGAAGGATAGATTATAGATAATACAGGTGGAGTAGGATGTATGAATGTATGAAGGATAGATTATAGATAATACAGGTGGAGTAAGTTGTAGTGAATGTATGAAGAAAAAAGTATAGATAATACAGGTGGAGTAGGTTGTAGTGAATGTATGAAGGATAAAGTATAGATAATACAGGTAGAGAAGGTTGTAGTTAATGTATGAAGGATAAAGTATAGATAATACAGGTGGAGTAGGATGTAGGGAATAAAGGAAGGATAAAGTATAGATAATACAGGTGGAGTTGGATGTAGTGAATGTATGAAGGATAAAGTATAGATAATACAGGAGAAGGATGTAGTGAATGTAAGAAAGATAAATTATAGACAATACAGGTGGAGTAGAATGTAGTGAATGGATGAAGGATAAAGTATAGATAATACAGGTGGAGTAGGATGTAGTGAATGTATGAAGGATAGAGTATAGATAATACAGGTGAAGTAGGATGTAGTGAATGTATGAAGGATAAAGTATAGATAATACAGGTGGAGTAGGATGTAGTGAATGTATGAAGGATAGATTATAGATAATACAGGTGGAGTAGGATGTAGGGAATGTATGAAGTATAGAGTATGGATAAAACAGGTGGAGTAGAATGTAGTGAATGTATGAAGGATAAAGTATAGATAATACAGGTGGAGTAGGTTGTAGTGAATGTATGAAGGATAAAGTATAGATAATAGAGGTGGAGTAGGTTGTAGTGAATGTATGAAGGATAAAGTATAGATAATACAGGTGGAGTAGGATGTAGGGAATAAAGGAAGGATAAAGTATAGATAATACAGTTGGAGTAGGATGTAGTGAATGTATGAAGGATAAAGTATTGATAATACAGGAGAAGGATGTAGTGAATGTAAGAAGGATAAAGTATAGATAATACAGGTGGAGTAGGATGTAGTGAATGTATGAAGGATAAAGTATATATAATACAGGTGGAGTAGGATGTAGTGAATGTATGAAGGATAAAGTATAGATAATACAGGTGGAGTAGGATGTAGTGAATTTATGAAGGATAGAGTATAGATAATACAGGTGGAGTAGGATGAATGTATGAAGGATAGAGTATAGATAATACAGGAGTAGGATGTAGGGAATGTAGGAAGGATAAAGTATAGATAATACAGGTGGAGTAGGCTGTAGTGAATGTATGAAGGATAGATTATAGATAATACAGGTGGAGTTGGATGTAGTGAATTTATGAAGGATAAAGTATAGATAATACAGGAGTAGGATGTATGAATGTGGAAGGATAAAGTATAGATAATACAGGTGGAGTAGGATGTAGTGAATTTATGAAGGATAGAGTATAGATAATACAGGTGGAGTAGGATGTAGGGAATGTATGAAGGACAGATTATAGATAATACAGGTGGAGTAGGATGTAGTGAATTTATGAAGGATAGAGTATAGATAATATAGGTGGAGTAGGATGTAGTGAATGTATGAAGGATAAAGTATAGATAATACAGGAGTAGGATGTAGTCAATGTATGAAGGATAAAGTATAGATAATACAGGTGGAGTAGGTTGTAGTGAATGTATAAAGGATAGAGTATAGATAATACAGGTGGAGTAGGATGAATGTATGAAGGATAGAGTATAGATAATACAGGAGTAGGATGTAGGGAATGTAGGAAGGATAAAGTATAGATAATACAGGTGGAGTAGGCTGTAGTGAATGTATGAAGGATAGATTATAGTCATCGCCTCACTGATCCAGAGGATCCACTACCTGCTTACCAGTCCGGATCGTGACAGTAGATCCGGCCATGGATCCCGCTGAGGTGCCACTGCCAAGTCTCGCTGACCTCGCCACCGTGGTCACCCAACAAAGACAACAGCTGTCGCAGTTGAACGCCATGCTACAGCAGCTTCTGCCTCTACAGCAGCAACCATCTCCTCCGCCAGCTTCTGCTTCTCCTCCGCAGCAAGTTGCCACTTCCAGACTTCGCTTGTCCCTACCTGACAAGTTTGATGGGGACTCTAAATTGTGCCGTGGGTTCCTGTCCCAGTGTTCCCTGCTGCTGGAGATAATGTCAGACCAATTCCCTACAGAACGGTCTAAGGTGGCGTTCGTGGTCAGCCTGCTATCTGGAAAGGCCTTGTCCTGGGCCACACCGCTTTGGGACCGGAACGATCCTGCCACAGCTACTATCCAGTCCTTCTTCTCTGAAGTACGCAGTGTCTTTAAGGAGCCAGCTCGGGCTTCTTCAGCCGAGACAGCCCTATTGAACCTTGTCCAAGGGAGTTCTTCTGTGGGCGAGTACGCCATCCAGTTCCGCACCCTCGCCTCTGAGCTATCCTGGAATAACGAGTCCCTCTGCGCGACCTTCGAAAAAAGGCTTATCCAGTCACATCAAAGATGTGCTGGCCGCACAAGAAATTTCTGCTACCCTGTCAGAACTTATCCAGTTGGCCACCCACATTGATATGCGTTTTTCTGAAAGACGCCAGGAGCTCTGCCAAGAAAAGGACCTTGATCACTGGGTACCACTCTTCCAGAATCCTCTGCAATCTACTCCTGTGCCTCCCGCCGAGGAGGCTATGCAAGTGGATCGGTCTCGCCTGACCCAAGAAGAGAGGTCTCGTCGCAGAAATGAAAATTTATGACTGTACTGTGCCAGTACCGAACATTTCCTGCTGGACTGCCCTATTCGTCCTCCGCGTCTGGGAAACGCACGCACGCACGCTGTTCACGTGGGATTGGCGTCACTTGGTGTAAACTCATCCTCTCCACGTTTGACTACACCAGTACAGATTTCTCTAACAGCAAGTACTAAGACTTCCTTCCCCGCTGCGGACTTTATGGACTCTGGTTCAGCAGGAAATTTCATTCAAGCCTCTCTCATCGATAAATTCTGTATACCTGTTACCCGTCTCGTCAAACCTCTCATCATTTCATCTGTCAATGGAGAAAGGCTGGTCTGCACTGTGTGTTACCGCACTCAACCTCTGCTCATGACTGTGGGAATTCACCATCACCAACATATTGAATTTTTTGTGCTGCCCAACTGTACTTCTGAAATTCTTCTGGGCTTGCCTTGGCTCCAACGTCACTCGCCTAGTCTCGACTGGGCCACTGGGGACATTAAAAGTTGGGGATCTTCTTGCCACAAGCGTTGTCTTCACTCAGTTCCTTCTTGCCAAGTCTCCATTACAACTCCATTGCCAGGTCTTCCTAAGGCCTATCAGGACTATGCTGATGTCTTCTGTAAAAAGCAAGCAGAGATCTTACCTCCACACAGACCTTATGACTGTCCTATCGATTTGCTCCCAGGTACCACACCATTGCCAGGTCTTTCTGAGGTCTGTCAGGACTATTCCGATTTCTCAAAGAAGCAAGCCGAAGCTCTTCCTCAGCACATCATACCTCCAGAGTCTCTGATCTCCCCTGCTCCTGTCCCTACCTTCGGCATGCCAGCCACTAGTGTCCCTGATAACCAACTCGTCCACATGTTTCTAGGATCCAAAAAGAGGGGGAGACCAAAGGGGGGGGTACTGTAACGCCGAGTGCTCCGGGTCCCGCATCCATCCTGGAGCGCTCATGGCATCTGCCCTCCTGCAGCGCCCCGGTCTCTCACTCTGACCGGGAGTGCTGCTACAGTGCTGCCGGCAGGGATGCGATTCGCATGGCGGCACTAGTCCGCTTGCGGGTCGCATCCCGTTCTGATTACCTGCCCCGTCCTCTGTCTCAGCCCCGGTGCGCGCGGTCCCGCCCTCTAGGGTGCGCGCGCGCGCCGGGTCTCAGATTTAAAGGGCCAGTGCACCATTAATTGGTGCCTGGCCCAATCTGTTCCAAATCAGTGCTAATCACCTCCCATCTGTTTCTTTAGTGCCAAACATATAAAAACCCACTTCCCCTTCCTGTCCTTGCCGGATCTTGTTGCCTTGTGCCTAGTGAAAGCGTTTTGTGTGTGCCATAACCTGTGTTTCCAGACCTTCTGCCGTTGCCCTTCACTACGAACCTTTGCCGCCTGCCCTGACCTTCTGCTACGTCTGACCTCGCCTCTGTCTAGTCCTTCTGTACCATGCCAGTCTCAGCTGTCAGTGAGGTCGAGTCGCTATCGGGGGATACAACCTGGGAGTTACTGCCGCAGCAAGCCCATCCCGCCTTGCTGCGGGCTCTGGTGAAAACCGGTAACTTCTTAAAACCGGTCCTCCGGCGCGGCCCGCGTCATCGCCTCACTGATCCAGAGGATCCACTACCCGCTTACCAGTCCGGATCGTGACAATAAAGTATAGATAATACAGGTGGAGTAGGATGTAGTGAATGTATGAAGGACAGAGTATAGATAATACAGGTGGAGTAGGATGTAGGGAATGTATGAAGGATAAAGTATTGCTAATACAGGTGGAGTAGGATGTAGTGAATGTATAAAGGATAAAGTATAGATAATACAGGTGGAGTAGGATGTAGTGAATGTATGAAGGATAAAGTATAGATAATACAGGTGGAGTAGGATGTAGGGAATGTATGAAGGATAAAGTATAGATAATACAGGTGGAGTAGGATGTAGTGAATGTATAAAGGATAAAGTATTGCTAATACAGGTGGAGTAGGATGTAGTGAATGTATAAAGGATAAAGTATAGATAATACAGGTGGAGTTGGATGTAGTGAATGTATGAAGGATAAAGTATAGATAATACAGGTGGAGTAGGATGTAGTGAATGTATGAAGGATAGAGTATAGATAATACAGGTGGAGTTGGATGTAGTGAATGTATGAAGGATAAAGTATAGATAATACAGGTGGAGTTGGATGTAGGGAATGTATGAAGGATAAAGTATAGATAATACAGGTGGAGTAGGATGTAGGGAATGTATGAAGGATAAAGTATAGATAATACAGGTGGAGTTGGATGTAGTGAATGTATGAAGGATAAAGTATAGATAATACAGGTGGAGTAGGATGTAGTGAATGTATGAAGGATAGAGTATAGATAATACAGGTGGAGTTGGATGTAGTGAATGTATGAAGGATAAAGTATAGATAATACAGGTGGAGTAGGATGTAGGGAATGTGTGAAGGATAAAGTATAGATAATACAGGTGGAGTAGGATGTAGTGAATGTATGAAGGATAGAGTATAGATAATACAGGTGGAGTTGGATGTAGTGAATGTATGAAGGATAAAGTATAGATAATACAGGTGGAGTAGGATGTAGGGAATGTATGAAGGATAAAGTATAGATAATACAGGTGGAGTAGGATGTAGGGAATGTAGGAAGGATAAAGTATAAATAATACAGGTGGAGTAGGTTGTAGTTGATGCAGACATAGTACAGTGTACAGGACAATGGATGGAGTGATTACAGATAGAGTTGGATGTAGTGAGTAATAATGATACTTTTTTGCAGATGATTACATCCACAATTCTGACATACCCTAACATCCCAGACAATGCCTACTAGTTACCACCGTACAGTACCCAGTATTACCACCAAGCATTAACCACTGCCATATAGTGTCTACATAATATAACCAGGCAGGCCCACAACACTGGAAAACACTGCCTAAGATAGACGGAGATCTTGTTGTGTTAATAATTCACAAGGTGTTGCCCGGAGATGTTGTTCCATTAGACATATAGATGATAAATAAGTAAAGTGCTCGGCCTCCTGGGATACATGTCCCACACCAACCATTACAGGTTGTTATCACTGTAGATGACTTAATATTGGCTGAACCGGACACGGGGGGTTTACATACACTCACTGGCAACTTTATTAGCCACACCTTGCTAGTTCTGGGTCGGACCACCCTTATACTTTCTACAAGGTGCTGGAAAAATTTCTCAGATTTCCCTTCATATGGACATGATGACATCACACAGCTCCTCCATATGGACATGATGACATCACACAGTTCTCCATATGGACATGATGACATCACATAGTTCACCCATATGGACATGATGACATCACACAGCTCCTCCATATGGACATGACATCACACAGCTCCTCCATATGGACATGATGACATCACACAGTTCCCCCATATGGACATGATGACATCACACAGTTCCCCCATATGGACATGATGACATCACACAGCTCCTCCATATGGACATGATGACATCACACAGTTCCCCCATATGGACATGATGACATCACACAGTTCCCCCATATGGACATGATGACATCACACAGTTCCCCCATATGGACATGATGACATCACACAGTTCCTCCATATGGACATGATGACATCACACAGTCCCTCCATATGGACATGATGGCATCACACAGTTCCTCCATATGGACTTGATGACATCACATTGCTCCTCCATATGGACATGATGACATCACACAGCTACTCCCTATGGACATGATGACATCACACAGTTCTTCCATATGGACATGATGATATCACACAGTTCCTCCATATGGACATGATGACATCACACAGTTCCTCCATATGGACTTGATGACATCACACAGCTCCTCCATATGGACATGATGATATCACACAGTTCCTCCATATGGACATGATGATATCACACAGTTCGTCCACATGGACATGATGACATCACGCAGCTCCTCCATATGGACATGATGACATCACACAGTTCCTTCATATGGACATGATTACATCACACAGTTCCCTCATATGGACATGATGACATCACACAGTCCCTCCATATGGACATGACGACATCACACAGTTCCCCCATATGGACATGACATCACACAGCTCCTCCATATGGACATGATGACATCACACAGTTCCTTCATATGGACATGATTACATCACGCAGTTCCCTCATATGGACATGATGACATCACACAGTCCCTCCTTATAGACATGATGACATCACACAGTTACTCCATATGGACATGACATAACACAGTTCCTCCATATGGACATGATGACATCACACAGCTCCTCCATATGGACATGATGACATCACACAGTTCCTTCTCACACAGTTCCTCCATATGGACATGATGACATCACACAGTTCCTCCATATGGACATGATGACATCACACAGTTCCCCCATATGGACATGATGACATCACAGAGTTCCTCCATATGGACATGATGACATCACACAGTTCCCCCATATGGACATGATGACATCACACAGTTCCTCCATATGGACATGATGACATCACACAGTTCCTCCATATGGACATGACATCACACAGTTCCTCCATATGGACATGATGACATCACACAGTTCCTCCATATGGACATGATGACACCACACAGTTCCTCCATATGGACATGAGGACATGATGCATTAAACACATTTCCCTCATATGGACATGATGACATCACACAGTTCCCCCATATGGACATGATGACATCACACAGTTCCTCCATATGGACTTGATGACATCACACTGCTCCTCCATATGGACATGATGACATCACACAGCTCCTCCATATGGACATGACATCACACAGCTCCTCCATATGGACATGATGATATCACACAGTTCCTCCATATGGACATGATGACATCACACAGTTCTTCCATATGGACATGATGACATCACACAGTTCCTCCATATGGACATGGAGACATCACGCATCTCCTCCATATGGACATGACATCACACAGCTCCTCCATATGGACATGATGACATCACACAGTTCCTTCATATGGACATGATTACATCACACAGTTCCCTCATATGGACATGATGACATCACACAGTTCCCCCATATGGACATGATGACATCACACAGCTCCTCCATATGGACATGATGACATCACGCAGCTCCTCCATATGGACATGACATCACACAGCTCCTCCATATGGACATGATGACATCACACAGTTCTTCCATATGGACATGATGACATCACACAGTTCCTCCATATGGACATGAAGACATCACGCATCTCCTCCATATGGACATGACATCACACAGCTCCTCCATATGGACATGATGACATCACACAGTTCCTTCATATGGACATGATTACATCACACAGTTCCCTCATATGGACATGATGACATCACACAGTTCCCCCATATGGACATGATGACATCACACAGCTCCTCCATATGGACATGATGACGTCACGCAGCTCCTCCATATGGACATGACATCACACAGCTCCTCCATATGGACATGATGACATCACACAGTTCCTTCATATGGACATGATGACATCACACTGTTCCTCCATATGGACATGATGACATCACACAGTTCCTCCATATGGACATGATGACATCACACAGTTCCTCCATATGGACATGATGACATCACACAGTTCCTCCATATGGACATGATGACATCACACAGTTCCCCCATATGGACATGATGACATCACACAGTTCCTCCTTATGGACATGATGACATCACACAGTTCCCCCATATGGACATGATGACATCACACAGTTCCCCCTTATGGACATGATGACATCACACAGTTCCCCCATATGG
This sequence comes from Hyla sarda, assembly GCF_029499605.1. Classification (NCBI taxonomy): domain Eukaryota; kingdom Metazoa; phylum Chordata; class Amphibia; order Anura; family Hylidae; genus Hyla; species Hyla sarda. Next base: position 28,632,504 of record NC_079192.1, on the reverse strand, counting down.
ACATGATGACATCACACAGTTCCTCCTTATGGACATGATGACATCACACAGTTCCTCCATATGGACATGATGACATCACATAGTTCCTCCATATGGACATGATGACATCACACAGTTCCTCCATATGGACATGACAACATCACACAGTTCCCTTATATGGACATGATGACATCACACAGTTCCCCCATATGGACATGATGACATCACACAGTTCCTCCATATGGACATGATGGCATCACACAGTTCCTCCATATGGACATGATGACATCACACAGTCCCTCCATATGGACATGATGACATCACACAGTTCCTCCATATGGACTTGATGACATCACACAGTTCCCTCATATGGACATGATGAAATCACACAGTTTCTCCATATGGACATGATGACATCACACAGTCCCTCCATATGGACATGATGAAATCACACAGTTTCTCCATATGGACATGATGACATCACACAGTCCCTCCATATGGACATGATGAAATCACACAGTTTCTCCATATGGACATGATGATATCACACAGTCCCTCCATATGGACATGATGACATCACACAGTCCCTCCATATGGACATGATGACATCACACAGTTCCCTCATATGGACATGATGACATCACACAGTTCCCCCATATGGACATGATGACATCACACAGTTCCTCCATATGGACATGATGACATCACACAGTTCCTCCATATGGACATGATGACATCACACAGTTCCTTCTCA